>NC_069508.1:175212322-175512322 GCF_027579735.1 Bombina bombina
TAGCTGTAGTCCAAAAACAAATGAATAGATAGAAAAGTTCCCACGTGAGATGAATCAGATAAAACAAACCAGGTAAGTTGGTGTGCCCACAGAAACCAATATTAGTAAATAGACTTCCTACTTACAAGAAATTACCTCAATCAAAATGAGGTAAGTGCCGCACAGGTTGTTAACTAGTTGTCTCTAGTCATAGGCTCCTTGTATACATGTATAAATCCACTTCTTTCAAAACCCCAGAAAGAGATTATATCCTTCTTGTTTGTGCACTTAGATGGATCACAATGCCATTTGCAATCTCTCAGGCAGATTACAAATACACAGGGTGTTTCTCACACAGGGGTCACCATATCCCAAAGATCCGTATTACCCAATGAGGGATGAACGTTACTCTGCACAGCTGCTATTGCACTTTTGCCGTTCAACTCGGACTGCGCAGACAACTACTTAACAACCTGTGCGGCACTTACCTCATTTTAATTGAGGTAATTTCTTGTAAGTAGGAAGTCTATACTAATATTGGTTTCTGTGGGCACACCAACTTACCTGAAGTTTGTTTCATCTGATTCATCTCACGTGGGAACTTTTCTATCTATTCATTTGTTTTTGGACTACAGCTATTTGGACTTTTTTATACCACAATAGAATATAAAATATATAAATATATATTTTTCTGAGATATATATGTTTGAAAGTTTTATTGAAGTTTTGATTCAAGTTTACATTGAATTTTTTATTGTATTAATTCTTTGTGCAATTTTATGCATGAATTTATACCAATTTATTTATTGATTGACTGACCTCATGAATGTTAACTGAATAATTCAGTAATAAACTCAAATGAGGTATGTTCAGTCATATTTTCTGCAGAGACTGTGTTAACTCAGAAAGGCTGACAGTCTCCCCATTAGGGGAAGGGTAAGCAGTAATCCTAGTGTTATCAGAGGTTTTTACTAGCTTGCATAAAGGGTTAATTTTTTGTGGGCACTCAGTTTGTTATGTAAATTAGGGACAAACGTTTTTGTGTCTGGGAGTAACGTTTTCTGTTTTATGGGACATTTGCTTGAGGGTTCTTTGGGGTTGTTTATAACCCACATGACTTTCAGGCAGGGTTTGTTAGTTTTGTGTAGGCCCCAGCAACATCGAGTGAGGTGGACGGGGCCTACATTTACAAGCAGCAAGCAACTTCTCCTGAGGTCCTGAGTGTCTTCTGAGGGACTAATTAAAGCTTTAAACCCCATATTATCGCTTCCTAAGGGCAGGTAGGGGTTTTAACCGATTTTAGACACTTATCAATCCGGTTTTTTCATTTGGGGGTCTATTGCTGTGTTACTTGTGGTGCAATCCTTCTAAAGCTTAGTGGATGTACTGTTAAAATTTTGGAATTTTTGAAGCAATTTTAACCTGTTTTGCAGTTTGTGTATGCCTTTTTTTCTCTTAAAGGTACAGTACCGTTGTTGCAAATTGTGTTTTTTTCATTAAATAAAGTGTTTTCCAAGCTTGCTTGCTTCATTACTAGCCTGTTAAACATGTCTGACACTGAGGAAACTCATTGTTCAATTTGTTTAGAAGCCATTGTGGAACCCCCTCTAAGAATGTGTCCCAATTGTACTGATATGTCTATAAATTGCAAACAGCATATTTTGACTTATAAGAATTTGGCATTAAATGATTCTCAGACAGAAGTAAATCAGGTTTTGCCATCTAGTTCTCCCCAAGTGTCACAACCAGTTAGGCCCGCACAAGCGACGCCAAGTACTTCTAGTGCGTCTAGTTCTTTCACCTTGCAAGATATGGCTTCAGTTATGACTACTACCCTCACAGAGGTTTTATCTAAACTGCCAGGGTTGCAAGGGAAGCGCAGTAGCTCTGGGTTAAGAACAAATGCTGAGCCTTCTGACGCTTTAGTAGCCATATCCGATATTCCCTCACAATGTTCTGAGGTAGGGATGAGGGATTTGCTGTCTGAGGGAGAGATTTCTGATTCAGGAAAGATGTTCCCTCAGACAGATTCAGATATGACGGCATTTAAATTTAAGCTAGAGCACCTCCGTTTATTGCTCAGGGAGGTTTTAGCTACTCTGGATGATTGTGACCCTATTGTCGTTCCAGAGAAATTGTGTAAAATGGACAAATATTTAGAGGTTCCTGTTTACACTGATGTTTTTCCGGTCCCTAAGAGGATTTCGGACATTGTTACTAAGGAGTGGGATAGACCAGGTATTCCGTTCGCTCCCCCTCCTGTTTTTAAGAAAATGTTCCCCATTTCTGACACCATAAAGGACTCATGGCAGATGGTCCCTAAGGTGGAGGGAGCTATTTCTACTCTGGCTAAGCATACAACTATACCTATTGAAGACAGTTGAGCTTTCATTGATCCTATGGATAAAAAGTTAGAGGGTCTCCTAAAGAAAATTTTTGTTCATCAGGGTTTTCTTCTTCAACCTATAGCGTGCATTGTTCCGGTAACCACTGCAGCTGCTTTTTGGTTTGAGGCTCTAGAAGAGGCTCTTCAGATAGAGACCCCACTAGATGATATTTTGGACAGAATTAAGGCCCTTAAGTTAGCTAATTCTTTTATTACAGATGCCGCTTTTCATCTTGCTAAGTTAGCGGCAAAGAATTCAGGTTTTGCCATTTTAGCGCGAAGAGCATTATGGCTTAAGTCCTGGTCAGCTGATGTGTCATCTAAATCTAAGCTTTTGACCATCCCTTTCAAAGGTAAGACCCTATTCAGGCCTGCACTGAAAGAGATCATTTCAGATATCACTGGAGGGAAGGGTCATGCCCTCCCTCAAGATAAGTCAAATAAGACAAGGATCAAACAAAGTAATTTTCGTTCCTTTCAAAACTTCAAGGGTGGTCCCGCTTCCTCTTCCCCTGCTGCAAAGCAAGAGGGGAACTTTGCTCAATCCAAGCCAACCTGGAGACCTAACCAGGCTTGGAACAAGGGTAAACAGGCCAAAAAGCCTGCTGCTGCCACTAAGACAGCATGAAGGGGTAGCCCCTGATCCGGGACCGGATCAAGTAGGGGGCAGACTTTCTCTCTTTGCTCAGGCAGGGGCAAGAGACGTTCAGGACTTCTGGGCCGTAGAAATTGTAACCCAAGGGTATCTCCTAGATTTCAAAGATTCTCCTCCAAGGGGGAGGTTCCATCTTTCTCAATGGTCTGTAAACCAGACAAAAAGAGAGGCGTTCTTACGCTGTGTAGAAGACCTTTTTACCTTAGGAGTGATCTGCCCAGTTCCAAAAACAGAACCGGGGCAAGGTTTCTACTCCAATCTGTTTGTGGTTCCCAAAAAAGAGGGAACCTTCAGACCAATTCTAGATCTCAAGATCCTAAACCAATTCCTAAGAGTTCCATCCTTCAAGATGGAGACCATTCGGATTATTTTACCAATTATCCAGGAGGGTCGATATATGACTACCGTGGATCTAAAGGCTGCATATCTACACATTCCTATCCACAAAGATCATCACCAGTTCCTCAGGTTTGCCTTTCTGGACAGGCATTACCAGTTTGTGGCTCTTCCCTTCGGGTTGGCCACGGCGCCAAGAATCTTCACAAAGGTGCTAGGGTACCTTCTGGCGGTCCTAAGGCCGAGGGGCATAGCAGTGGCGCCTTATCTAGACGACATATTAATTCAAGCGTCGACTTTCCAACTTGCCAAGTCTTACACGGACTTAGTGTTGGCCTTTCTAAGATCTCATGGGTGGAAGGTGAACGTGAAAAAGAGTATTCCTCTCACAAGAGTTCCATTCCTGGGAACTCTGATAGATTCGGTGGACATGAAAATATTTCTGACGGAGGTCAGAAAATCAAAGATTTTAACCACCTGCCGAGCTCTTCATTCCATTCCTCAGCCGTCAGTGGCTCAGTGTATGGAGGTAATCGGACTTATGGTAGCGGCAATGGACATAATTCTGTTTGCTCGCTTGCATCTCAGACCACTGCAACTATGCATGCTCAAACAGTGGAATGGGGATTATGCAGATTTATCTCCTCAGATAAATCTGGATCAAGAGACCCGAGACTCTCTTCTTTGGTGGTTGTCACAGGATCACCTGTCCAGGGGAATGTGTTTCCGCAGGCCAGCGTGGGTTATTTTGATGACAGACGCCAGTCTACTGGGCTGGGGTGCAGTCTGGAATTCCCTGAAAGCACAGGGTTTGTGGACTCAGGAGGAGGCCCTCCTACCGATAAATATTCTGGAATTAAGAGCGATATTCAATGCTCTTCAGGCGTGGCCTCAGCTGGCTTCGGCCGGATTCATCAGGTTTCAGTCGGACAACATAACGACTGTAGCTTATATCAATCATTAGGGGGGAACAAGGAGTTCCTTGGCGATGATAGAAGTTTCCAGGATAATCCAATGGGCAGAGACTCACTCTTGCCATCTATCAGCGATCTATATCCCAGGGGTGGAGAACTGGGAGGCAGATTTTCTAAGTCGTCAGACTTCTCATTCGGGGGAGTGGGAGCTCCATCCGGAGGTGTTTGCTCAACTGGTTCAGCTATGGGGCACACCAGAATTGGATCTGATGGCGTCTCGTCAGAACACCAAACTTCCTCATTATGGATCCAGGTCAAGGGATCCTCAGGCAGTACTGATAGATGCTCTAGCAGTACCCTGGTCGTTCAACCTGGCTTATGTGTTTCCACCATTCCCTCTCCTTCCGCATCTGATTGCCAGAATCAAACAGGAGAGAGCTTCAGTGATTTTGATAGCGCCTGCGTGGCCATGCAGGACTTGGTATGCAGACCTGGTGGACATGTCATCTCTGCCACCATGGACTCTGCCACTGAGACGGGACCTTTTGATCAAGGTCCATTCAAGCATTCAAATCTAATTTCTCTGCAACTGACTGCTTGGAGATTGAACGCTTGATTTTATCAAAGCGGGGTTTCTCTGAGTCGGTCATAGATACCTTGATTCAGGCTCGAAAGCCTGTCACCAGGAAGATCTATCATAAGATATGGCGTAAATATCTGTTTTGGTGTGAATCCAAAGGCTACTCATGGAGTAAGATCAGGATTCCTAGGATTTTGTCTTTTCTCCAAGAAGGATTGGAGAAAGGATTGTCCCCTAGTTCCTTAAAGGGACAGATATCTGCTTTGTCTATTCTGTTGCACAAGCGTCTGGCAGATGTCCCAGACGTTCGGGCTTTTTGTCAGGCTATAGTTAGAATTAAGCCTGTGTTTAAACCTGTTGCTCCACCATGGAGTCTCAATTTTGTTCTTAAATTTCTTCAGGTGCTTCCGTTTGAACCCATGTATTCCATAGATATTAAGCTTCTATCTTGGAAAGTTCTGTTTCTAGTTGCTATCTCTTCAGCTCGAAGAGTTTCTGAACTATCTGCATTACAATGTGACTCGCCTTATCTTGTTTTCCATGCTGATAAGGTGGTTTTGCGTACCAAACCTGGGTTCCTCCCTAAGGTTGTTTCTAACAGGAATATCAATCAGGAAATTGTTGTTCCTTCTCTGTGTCCTAATCCTTCTTCTAAGAAGGACCATCTGTTGCACAACTTGGACGTGGTTCGTGCCTTGAAGTTTTATTTGCAGGCAACCAAAGATTTTCGGCAATCATCTTCTTTGTTTGTTGTCTATGCTGGAAAGCGTAGAGGTCAAAAGGCTACGGCTACCTCTCTTTCCTTTTGGCTGAAAAGCATCATCCTTTTGGCTTATGAGACTGCTGGACAGCAGCCTCCTGAAGGAATTACAGCTCACTCCACTAGAGCGGTGGCTTCCACATGGGCTTTTCAAAATGATGCTTCTGTTGAACAGATTTATAAGGCTGCGACTTGGTCTTCGCTTCATACCTTTTCCAAATTTTCCAAATTTGATACTTTTACTTCTTCGGAGCCTATTTTTTAGAGAAAGGTTTTGCAAGCAGTGGTGCCTTCCGTTTATGTTCCTTTCTTGTCCCTCCCTTCATCCGTGTCCTAAAGCTTTGGTATTGGTATCCCACAAGTTAGGATGAATCCGTGGACTCGGTACATCTTGCAAAAGAAAACAGAATTTATGCTTACCTGATAAATTTCTTTCTTTTGCGATGTACCGAGTCCACGGCCCACCCTGTCTATTCAAGACAAATAGTATTTTTTATGTAAACTTCAGTCACCTCTGCACCTTATAGTTTCTCCTTTTCTTCCTTGGCCTTCGGTCGAATGACTGGGGGGTGGAGTTAAGGGGGGAGCTATATAGACAGCTCTGCTGTGGTGCTCTCTTTGCTACTTCCTGTCAGGAAGGACAATATCCCACAAGTTAGGATGAATCCGTGGACTCGGTACATCGCAAAAGAAAGAAATTTATCAGGTAAGCATAAATTCTGTTTTTGCGCCCGTAAACCATTCTTTTAATCCATTTTTTGTTAATTGACTCTGTACTCTGGGTGGCGGGGGCTGCTAGAGTTACTCAGTCAGGTAATATAGGCAGCATCACAGAGCTTACTATTATTTTATTTACAAAAGAATTTACAATATCCTCAAGGCGCTGTTATTTACACTCCTTTTTATTTTTATATATATATGTATTTAAATATATTTTTACTGTATATTTACTGTACATATTTAACATTTCAATGTTCTTCACTTACAGGAAAATATTTTTTTTATTGTAAATACATATTTCTGTATAAATCTGTATATACCTATACTTGTATATCTATTCCTATACATATATAGGTATATATATGGATTTTACATGAACATTATCAGATATATATAGAAATATGTATTCATAAGTCATTTTCTATGTGAAGAACATAGGAATTTAAAATGCGTTTTGAGCATTGGGTTTCCTGATTTTGATGTAACGCTGTCGGGTAAGTGCACATGAAAACATAGTAATCTTAAGGCTTATTATTCAAATATTAAATATTAAAAAAACAGAATAAAAATAATTAAAAAATATTAAACATACTGTGAAAAAATAAAGATATATTCTATGGATTATTTAGCATATTTTACATTATGTTTAATAATTTTTAATATTTTTGCTTAATATTTAATATTTCAATAACACTCCTTAAGATTACAAAGTATTCATGTGTGCTAACCCGACCGTGTGAAATCTAAATTGTGAAACCCAGTGCGCAAAACGCATATTTTATATTCCTATGTTCTTCACATAGGCCTAGATTTGGCGGTAGCCGTGAAAACCAGCGTTAGAGGCTCCGGTTTTAGGCTACCGCCGGTATTTGGAGTCATTCAAAAAAGGGTCTAACGCTCACTTTTCAGCCGCGACTTTTCCATACCGCAGATCCCCTTACGTCAATTGCGTATCCTATCTTTTCAATGGGATCTTTCTAACTCCGGTATTTAGAGTCGTGTCTGAAGTGAGCGTTAGAAATCTAACGACAAAACTCCAGCCGCAGAAAAAAGTCAGTAGTTAAGAGCTTTCTGGGCTAACGCCGGTTCATAAAGCTCTTAACTACTGTACTCTAAAGTACACTAACACCCATAAACAACCTATGTACCCCTAAACCGAGGTCCCCCCACATCGCCGCCACTCGATTACATTTTTTTAACCCCTAATCTGCCGACCGCCACCTACGTTATACTTATGTACCCCTAATCTGCTGCCCCTAACACCGCCGACCCCTGTATTATATTTATTAACCCCTAACCTACCCCCCACAACGTTGCTGCCAGCTACCTACAATAATTAACCCCTAATCTGCCGACCGCAAAGCGCCGCCACTTACATTATAGCTATGTACCCCTAATCTGCTGCCCCTAACACCGCCGACCCCTATATTATATTTATTAACCCCTAATCTGCCCCCCTCAACGTCGCCTCCACCTGCCTACACTTATTAACCCCTAATCTGCCGAGCGGACCGCACCGCTACTATAATAAAGTTATTAACCCCTAATCCACCTCACTAACCCTATAATAAATAGTATTAACCCCTAATCTGCCCTCCCTAACATCGCCGACACCTAACTTCAATTATTAACCCCTAATCTGCCGACTGGAGCTCACTGCTATTCTAATAAATGTATTAACCCCTAAAGCTAAGTCTAACCCTAACACTAACACCCCCCCTAAATTAAATATAATTTTAATCTAACGAAATTAATTAACTCTTATTAAATAAATTATTCCTATTTAAAGCTAAATACTTACCTGTTAAATAAACCCTAATATAGCTACAATATAAATTATATTTATATTATAGCTATTTTAGGATTTATATTTATTTTACAGGTAACTTTGTATTTATTTTAACCAGGTACAATAGCTATTAAATAGTTAAGAACTATTTAATAGCTAAAATAGTTAAAATAATTACAAATTTACCTGTAAAATAAATCCTAACCTAAGTTACAATTAAACCTAACACTACACTATCAATAAATTAATTAAATAAAATACCTATAATTATCTACAATTAAACCTAACACTACACTATCAATAAATAAATTAAATACAATTCCTACAAATAAATACAATGAAATAAAATAACTAAAGTACAAAAAATAAAAAATAACTAAGTTACAAAAAATAAAAAAATATTTACAAACATTAGAAAAATATTACAACAATTTTAAACTAATTACACCTACTCTAAGCCCCCTAATAAAATAACAAAGACCCCCAAAATAAAAAAAATGCCCTACCCTATTCTAAATTACTAAAGTTCAAAGCTCTTTTACCTTACCAGCCCTGAACAGGGCCCTTTGCGGGGCATGCCCCAAGAAATTCAGCTCTTTTGCCTGTAAAAAAAAACATACAATACCCCCCCAACATTACAACCCACCACCCACATACCCCTAATCTAACCCAAACCCCCCTTAAATAAACCTAACACTAAGCCCCTGAAGATCTCCCTACCTTGAGTCGTCTTCACCCAGCCGAGCCAAATTCTTCATCCAAGCGGAGCAAGAAGAGGTCCTCCATCCAGTAGAAGTCTTCATCCAAGCGGGGCAGAAGAGGTCTTCCATCCGATTGAAGTCTTCATCCAAGCGGCATCTTCTATCGTCATCCATCCGGAGCGGAGCGGCAGCATCCTGAAGACCTCCGACGCGGAACATCCATCCTGGCCGACGACTGAACGACGAATGACGGTTCCTTTAAATGACGTCATCCAAGATGGCGTCCCTCGAATTCCGATTGGCTGATAGGATTCTATCAGCCAATCGGAATTAAGGTAGGAAAATTCTGATTGGCTGATGGAATCAGCCAATCAGATTGAGCTCGCATTCTATTGGCTGATCGGAACAGCCAATAGAATGTGAGCTCAATCTGATTGGCTGATCGGATCAGCCAATCGGATTGAACTTGAATCTGATTAGGGGTTAATAAGTGTAGGCAGGTGGAGGCAACGTTGTGGTGGGCAGATTAGGGGTTAATAAATATAATATAGGGGTCGGCGGTGTTAGGGGCAGCAGATTAGGGGTACATAGGGATAATGTAAGTAGCGGTGGTTTACGGAGCGGCAGATTAGGGGTTAAAAATAATATACAGGGGTCAGCGATAGCGGGGGCGGCAGATTAGGGGTTAATAAGTGTAAGGTTAGGGGTGTTTAGACTCGGGGTACATGTTAGAGTGTTAGGTGCAGACATAGGAAGTGTTTCCCCATAGGAAACAATGGGGCTGCGTTAGGAGCTGAACGCGGCTTTTTTGCAGGTGTTAGGTTTTTTTTCAGCTCAAACAGCCCCATTGTTTCCTATGGGGTAATCGTGCACGAGCACGTTTTTGAGGCTGGCCGCGTCCGTAAGCAACTCTGGTATCGAGAGTTGAAGTTGCGTTAAATATGCTCTACGCTCCTTTTTTGGAGCCTAACGCAGCCATTCTGTGGACTATCAATACCAGAGTTATTTTAAAGGTGCGGCCAGAAAAAAGCCAGCGTTAGATACGCGGGTCGTTACCGACAAAACTCTAAATCTAGCCGATAGAAAATAATGTACTTTTTATTATTAGATATATATTTCTATATATATTTATTTATATATATATATATATATATATATATATATATATATATATATATAATTATTATTTTTTTACATGCTTTGTATACCTCATGACTTTACTGTCTTTTTAAGAAAGGTTTGACCATGACAACACTTTTTAGGATGTCATAGTTATTTGCACTTACTATATACTATTTAGACAAACTTTATATAGACAATTAATTTAGAAAATAAATGCTAATCTGTGTGTACAAATACAAATAAACAATTTAATTGGATAATACAGAAAGACATGTAATTAGAGGGTTACGTAAAGGAAGAGCAGTGGATCAGTCTGTAGAAGAGGGGGAATAATATAGGAGTGGCTAATGGTGTGTCAAAGGGGCTCTATTATTGTACATTATGTAAACTAGAGGCATTCCCCCCAAAAAATAATTCCCCATAAATGATTTAATTAGCAAAATTGATTTACTATGCTTTATGTATATATATATATATTTTACATTGGAAGCTATTGCTATAATATAACTTATCCCACTGTATCCTAAATGGACTGGAGACCTGGAGTGCATACTGAACTTATTTTTATAATGTATGTGTACAGGGTAATGCCACAGTGGGCCTCAGATTTCACCTTACTGCATCTTTTAATTGGTCACAGCAAAGTAGTTCAGGAATATGAATTCCATCATGCTTTTGAAGGGTTTTACTCATGAATTATGCTTAGTTGAAGCAATGCAAATTCTGTTAAAGATATATGAAAGCCAAATGTTTTCTTTCATGATTCAGACAGAGCATTCAATTTTAAGCAACCTTCCAATGCACTCCCACCCTCAATTTGTCCTAGCTCTCTTCTATGTTTCTTTATTTCAAAAGCAGGAATGTAAGCCCAGGAGCCGGACCATCCCTCGTCCAGCCCCTGGGTAACGCTTGCTGACCGGTGGCTAAATGTAGCCACCAATCATCAAGCGCCACCCAGGGTACTCAACCAAAAGTGGGCCGGCTACCAAGCTTAGATTGCTTCTTTTCAAATATATATATATCTGATAATGTTCATGTAATATATATATACTGTATATATGAATATATATACAATTATAGGTATATACATTGGAATGTTAAATATGTACAGTAAAACACATAGATATAAAGATACATATGTGTGTGTGTGTGTGTATATATATATATATATATATATATATATATATATATATATATACAACTTTAACAGGTAAGTCCAGCACCTTTCTTAATGCTATTTTTTCAGCATTTTATCAGCAACCTTTTTCAAGATTATAGCAGTGCACGACCACTGAGTGGGGTCTGCCAGCCCACATTTATGGATATGATAAAGCAAGATAGCGTCAGCACTTCTTCATACAAAATTCCACTTTATTGAGGTTTCAGACAAAGATAAAAACAGCGACGTTTCGAGTCAACACAGACCCTTAGTCATGCAATGGATTATGGGAAAAATCACCTTCTTTTATAACACCTGTGTATCAATTAACTTGATTTACCTGCATACATTCAAATTACCATTTTGGATTTTTGACCCCTAACAGGTCAGAATGGTCAGTAAATAATCTTTGTATCTAAATCACAGTTTTTCATTATATGATAGAAAGTTCCTATCTAGTGATTATAACCCAAGACTATATTACAACACATATTATTAAAAACATATCATACAAAATTACAGAATTACTCTACATTAATACTTATAAAAACAAATGGAGATCATAGTCTTTGTTTAGACCATTCGGACTAAGTGTTTTTAGATGCTGTATCCACCATACCTCTCTTTTCTTTAACAGTAACTCTCTGTTACCCCCTCTCCTTTGTTTTGGTATGTGGTCAATTACTTGGAATCGTAACTGGCTAACTGTATGTCCAGCATTGATAAAATGGGATGACACGGGCAGTGTCATATCCTTACATCTAATGGAAGATTTATGGGCACTTATCCTATCTTTAATGGGGTTAATGGTCTCTCCCACATAGCCCCGCCCACATGGACACTTAAGGATATACACCACATGATCAGTGTTACATGTATATAAGCCTTTAATTTCACGTTTTTTATTATCATTTATCTGTGCTATGTATTTCCCCTTGATCATGGAATTACATTGAGCACAGTTGAGACAGGGGTATGATCCTTTATTAGCTGTTGTAAGGTAATTTATAGTATCTTTCTTACTAGTGCCCACATCTGATTTTACCACTAGGTCTCTAATGTTTTTGACCCTCTTAAAGGAATTAATTGGTGGTTTACTAAATTCCTCAATATGTGGATTCGTTTTATTTAGTATATACCAATGTTTTTTTAACAATTCTTGTGATGTTATTACTGAATTGATTATATACTGAAGAAAAGATAAGTTGTTTTTTATCAATCTGATTTTTATTTTTACTCTTATTTGATATTAGATCATTAGTTTCTCTAGTTTTCAATTTAACTGTTTGTTCATTAGTGGTTATGACAGCTTGAGGGTAACCCCTATCAGTAAAAATTTTTCCCATTTGCTTTAATCTTACTTCTTGCAGGTCTTTTTCTTTTACATTGCGCATCGTTCTAAGGAACTGGCTCTTAGGGATAGCGTTAAATACCCTATCTGGATGGTAGCTGTCAAAGTGTAGCAATGTATTGCGGTCTGTTGGTTTGCAGTATAGGTCTGTTACTAAACGGTCATCTTTTTTATATACCAGAGTGTCAAGGTAACTTACTTTAGCTTGTGAGTAACTGATGGTGAATTGCAGACTTGTTGTACAATTGTTTAATTCCTCCACAAAGTTCTCAAGGGTCTCCAATGTGTCCCCCCATACGCCAAATATATCATCTATATAACGTAGCCATATCTTGCAGTGGCTTTGATATTTATTGCTAGGATAAACATATCTGTTTTCAAATTGACTTACGAATATGTTGGCGTATGAGGGGGCCACATTGGAGCCCATGGCGGTTCCCTTCCTCTGTATATAATATGTGTCTTGGAACAAAAAATAGTTAAGATGTAATATTATATTCAGCATATCTTCTATGAAGTCACATTGAGCATTAGTATATATCTGATCTTTTTTGATAAGATCCAATACAGATTGTACTCCTGATTCATGTGGGATTGAAGTGTATAGACTCACTATATCTAGAGTGAAAAGTATATCATTTTCACTCACTCATACAGGTGTGATGGGGTCTATTTTTATGAACTCACTAAAGATGAACTAAGTGTCCTAAATAAAGGGTTATCCTTTTGTCCAACTGTATATGCTAATCAATTTACCATAGAGAAGGATTTATATCGCTTTTTTAGAAACTTAAGGCTGAAAGCATACTTTGGTAATATTGTAGATACTGATAAGGATAAAGTATGTAGTAATACAGTAAATGAGAGGGAGACATTTGACACCAGACCATTAGGACTGACAAACAAATCTAAGTATGTACCCAGTACTTCCAACTCTGGAGTAGAAACATATATTAAGCTAGTTCAAGAGGATATTCATAAATTGTATACAACACCTAAACATGGAATGAGTTCTAATGTCACCATAGCAGAACGTAAAGCTTTGAAAAATGTATCTAATAATAATCTAATTGAGATAAAAAATGCAGACAAGGGTGGTGCGGTAGTGGTGCTTGACAAGGAATATTATATACAGGAAATTTTGTCCCAACTATCAGATGGTGGAATATATTTAATATTAGACCATGATCCTTTACCTGATATCAAAAAAGAAATAGCGGCAGTAATTGACAAGGCTTTAGTAAATAAAGTCATTACTAAGAATTTAGCCACATTTCTCATAAAAATAGACCCCATCACACCTGTATTTTATACAACTCCGAAAATCCACAAAAACCTAAAGGAGCCACCGGGTAGACCCATAGTGGCAAGTACGGAATCAGTTTTTGCAAATATAGCAATATTTTTAGATAAAATTTTGAATCCAATAGCGGCAGGCCAGCAATCCTTTCTAAAAGATACAGGGGACTTCCTAACTAGAATAGATGAAATAAGAGTGAGTGAAAATGATATACTATTCACACTAGATATAGTGAGTCTATACACTTCAATCCCACATGAATCAGGAGTACAATCTGTATTGGATCTTATCAAAAAAGATCAGATATATACTAATGCTCAATGTGACTTCATAGAAGATATGCTGAATATAATATTACATCTTAACTATTTTTTGTTCCAAGACACATATTATATACAGAGGAAGGGAACCGCCATGGGCTCCAATGTGGCCCCCTCATACGCCAACATATTCGTAAGTCAATTTGAAAACAGATATGTTTATCCTAGCAATAAATATCAAAGCCACTGCAAGATATGGCTACGTTATATAGATGATATATTTGGGGTATGGGGGGACACATTGGAGACCCTTGAGAACTTTGTGGAGGAATTAAACAATTGTACAACAAGTCTGCAATTCACCATCAGTTACTCACAAGCTAAAGTAAGTTACCTTGACACTCTGGTATATAAAAAAGATGACCGTTTAGTAACAGACCTATACTGCAAACCAACAGACCGCAATACATTGCTACACTTTGACAGCTACCATCCAGATAGGGTATTTAACGCTATCCCTAAGAGCCAGTTCCTTAGAACGATGCGCAATGTAAAAGAAAAAGACCTGCAAGAAGTAAGATTAAAGCAAATGGGAAAAAATTTTACTGATAGGGGTTACCCTCAAGCTGTCATAACCACTAATGAACAAACAGTTAAATTGAAAACTAGAGAAACTAATGATCTAATATCAAATAAGTGTAAAAATAAAAATCAGATTGATAAAAAACAACTTATCTTTTCTTCAGTATATAATCAATTCAGTAATAACATCACAAGAATTGTTAAAAAACATTGGTATATACTAAATAAAACAAATCCACATATTGAGGAATTTAGTAAACCACCAATTAATTCCTTTAAGAGGGTCAAAAACATTAGAGACCTAGTGGTAAAATCAGATGTGGGCACTAGTAAGAAAGATACTATAAATTACCTTACAACAGCTAATAAAGGATCATACCCCTGTCTCAACTGTGCTCAATGTAATTCCATGATCAAGGGGAAATACATAGCACAGATAAATGATAATAAAAAACGTGAAATTAAAGGCTTATATACATGTAACACTGATCATGTGGTGTATATCCTTAAGTGTCCATGTGGGCGGGGCTATGTGGGAGAGACCATTAACCCCATTAAAGATAGGATAAGTGCCCATAAATCTTCCATTAGATGTAAGGATATGACACTGCCCGTGTCATCCCATTTTATCAATGCTGGACATACAGTTAGCCAGTTACGATTCCAAGTAATTGACCACATACCAAAACAAAGGAGAGGGGGTAACAGAGAGTTACTGTTAAAGAAAAGAGAGGTATGGTGGATACAGCATCTAAAAACACTTAGTCTGAATGGTCTAAACAAAGACTATGATCTCCATTTGTTTTTATAAGTATTAATGTAGAGTAATTCTGTAATTTTGTATGATATGTTTTTTGTGTTGTAATATAGTCTTGGGTTATAATCACTAGATAGGAACTTTCTATCATATAATGAAAAACTGTGATTTAGATACAAAGATTATTTACTGACCATTCTGACCTGTTAGGGGTCAAAAATCCAAAATGGTAATTTGAATGTATGCAGGTAAATCAAGTTAATTGATACACAGGTGTTATAAAAGAAGGTGATTTTTCCCATAATCCATTGCATGACTAAGGGTCTGTGTTGACTCGAAACGTCACTGTTTTAATCTTTGTCTGAAACCTCAATAAAGTGGAATTTTGTATGAAGAAGTGCTGACGCTATCTTGCTTTATCATATATATATATATATATATATATATATATATATATATATATATATATATATATATATATATATATATATATATATATATATATATATATATATATATATATATATATATATACACTAGTCCTAAAGCCTGTGTACACAGGTCATTTTTTGCTGAACAGTGGTCCCACCCCTTGCTCTCTTTCTCTCTCCCCTCTCTTTCGCTCTCTCTCACCCTTTCTTTTTCTCTCTCTCTCCCCCTCTCTTTTGCTCTCTCTCCCCCTCTCTTTTGCACTCCCCCTCTCTTTTGCTCTCTCTCTCTCCCCCACTCCCTTTTGCTCTCTCTCCCCCTCTCTTGCTCTCTCTCCCCCCTCTCTTTTGCTCTCTCTCTCCCCCTCTCTTTTGCTCTCTCTCCCCCACTCCTTTTTGCTCTCTCTCTCTCCCTCCCCCTCTCTTGCTCTCTCTATCCCCCCTCTCTTGCTCACTCTCTTCCCCCTCTCTTTTGCACTCTCTATCTTCCCCTCTCTTTTGCTCTCTCTCCCCCTTTCTTTTGCTCTCTCTCTCCCCCTCTCCTTTGCTCTCTCTCTCTCCCCCCTCTCCTTTGCTTTCTTTTTCCCTTTCTCTTTTGTTCTCTCTCTCTTTTGCTTTCTCTCCCCCTCTCTTTTGCACTCCCCCTCTCTTTTGCTCTCTCTCTCTCCCCCACTCCCTTTTGCTCTCTCTCCCCCTCTCTTGCTCTCTCTCCCCCCTCTCTTTTGCTCTCTCTCCCCCACTCCCTTTTGCTCTCTCTCTCTCCCTCCCCCTCTCTTGCTCTCTCTATCCCCCATCTCTTGCTCACTCTCTTCCCCCTCTCTTTTGCACTCTCTATCTTCCCCTCTCTTTTGCTCTCTCTCCCCTTTCTTTTGCTCTCTCTCTCCCCCTCTCCTTTGCTCTCTCTCTCCCCCTCTCCTTTGCTCTCTTTTTTCCTTTCTCTTTTGTTCTCTCTCTCTCCCTCTCTTTTGCTTTCTCTCTCCCCCCAATCTTTTGCTCTCTCTCTCTCCACGTTCTCTTTTGCTCTCTCTCTCCCTTTCTGTTGCTCTCTCTCCCCCTCTCTTTTGCTCTCTCTCCCTGCTCTCTTTTGCTCTCTCTCTCTCCCTCCTCTCTTTTGCTCTCTCTCTTCCCCCTCTCTTTTGCTCTCTCTCTCCCCCTTCTCTTTTGCTTTCTCTCTCCCCCCTCTCTTTTGCTCTTTATCTCCCCCTCTCTTTTGCTCTTTATCTCCCCCTTTCTCTTTTACTCTTTATCTCCCCCTTTCTTTTTTGCTCTTTATCTCCCCCTCTCTTTTGCTCTTTATCTCCCTCTCTCTTTTGCTCTTTATCTCCCCCTCTCTTTTGCTCTCTCTTTCTCTCTCTCTCTCTCTCTCTCTCTCTCTCTCTCTCTCTCTCTCTCTCTCTCTCTCTCTCTCTCTCTCTCTCTCTCTCGCTCTCCCCCATATCTTTTACTATCTCTCTCTCTCTCTCTCTCTCTCTCTCTCTCTCTCCCCACTCTGTTTTTCTCTCTCTCCCCCTCTCTTTTGCTCTCTCTCTCTCTTTCCCTCCCCTCTTTTGCTCTCTCTCTGCCCCTCTCTTTTGCGCTCTCTCTCCCCTCTATTTTGCTCTCTCTCTCCCCCCTCTTTTTTGCTCTCTCTCCCCCTCTCTTTTGATCTCTCTCTCCCCTCTCTTTTGCACTCTCTCCCTCTCTTATGCTCTCTCTCCCCCCTCTCTTTTGCTCTCCCCCTCTCTTTTGCTCTCTCTCTCCCTCTCTCTTTTGCTCTCTCTCTACCTCTCTTTTGCTCTCCCTCTCCCCCCTCTGTTTTGCTCTCTCTCTCCCCCTCTCTTTTGCTCTCCACCCTCTATGTTACTCTCTCTCCCCCCTCTCTTTTGCTCTTTCTCTCTCCCTCCCCTCTTTTGTTCTCTCTTTTCCCCTCCTCTCTTTTGCGCTCCCTCTCTCCCCCTTTTTTTTTGCTATCTCTCTCCCCCCTCTCTTTTGCTCTTTATCTCCCCCTCTCTTTTGCTCTCTCTCCCCCTCTCCTTTGCTCTCTCTCCATCCCCTATTTTGCTCTCCCCCCTCTCTTTTGCTCTCTCTCCCCTGCCCTTTTGCTTTCTCTTCCCTCTCTTTTGCTCTCTTCCCTCTCTTTTGCTCGCTCTCTCTCCCCCCTCTTTTGCTCTCTCTCACTCCCCTTCTCTTTTGCTCTCTCTCACTCCCCCTCTCTTTTGCTCTCTCTCACTCCCCCTCTCTTTTGCTCTCTCCCCTCTCTTTTGCTCTCTCTCTCCCCCCTCTCTTTTGTCCTCTCCCCTCTCTTTTGCTCTCCCTCTCTCCCCCCTTATATTTTGCTCTCTCTCCCTCCCCCTCTCTTTTGCTCTCTCTCTCCCCTCTCTTTTACTCTATCTCTTTCCCCATTTCTCTTGCTCTCTCTCTCTCTCCCCTCTCTTTGCTTTCTCTCTCCTCTCTTTTGCACTCTCTCCCTCCCCTATTTGGCGCTCTCTCCTCCACTCCCTTTTGCTCTCTCTCCCCCCTCTTTTGCTCTCTCTCCCCATCTCTTTTGCTCTTTTCCCCCCTCTCTTGCTCTCTCTATCCCCCCTCTCTTTCTCACTCTCTTCCCCCTTTCTTTTGCACTCTCTATCTTCCCCTCTCTTTTGCTCTCTCTCCCCCTTTCTTTTGCTCTCTCTCTCCCCCTCTCCCTTGCTCTCTCTCTCCCCCCTCTCCTTTGCTTTCTTTTTCCCTTTCTCTTTTGTTCTCTCTCTCTTTTGCTTTCTCTCTCCCCCTCTCTTTTGCTCTCTCTCTCCACCTTCTCTGTTGCTCTCTCTCCCCCTCTCTGTTGCTCTCTCTCCCCTTCTCTTTTGCTCTCTCCCCGCTCTCTTTTGCTCTCTCTCCCCCCCCTCTCTTTTGCTCTCTCTCTCCCCCTCTCTTTTGCTCTCTCTCTTCCCCCTCTCTTTTGCTCTCTCTCTTCCCCCTCTCTTTTGCTCTTTATCTCCCCCTCTCTTTTGCTCTTTATCTCCCCCTCTCTTTTGCTCTTTATCTCCCCCTCTCTTTTGCTCTTTCTCCTCTCTCTCTTCCCCCTCTCTTTTGCTCTCTCTCTTCCCCCTCTCTTTTACTCTTTATCTCCCCCTCTCTTTTGCTCTTTATCTCCCCCTTTCTCTTTAGCTCTTTATCTCCCCGTCTCTTTTGCTCTTGATCTCCCTCTCTCTTTTGCTCTTTATCTCCCCCTCTCTTTTGCTCTCTCTCCCCCCTCTCCTTTGCTCTCTCTCCATCCCCTATTTTGCTCTCCCCCCTCTCTTTTGCTCTCTCCCCCCTCTCTTTTGCTCTCTCTCACTCCCCTTCTCTTTTGCTCTCTCTCACTCCCCCTCTCTTTTGCTCTCTCTCCCCCCTCTTTTGTTCTCTCCCCTCTCTTTTTCTCTCTCTCTCCCCCCTCTCTTTTGTCCTCTCCCATCTCTTTTGCTCTCCCCCCCTTATATTTTGCTCTCTCTCCATCCCCCCTCGCTTTTGCTCTCTCTCTCCCCTCTCTTTTACTCTCTTTCCCCATCTCTCTTGCTCTCTCTCTCTCTCCCCTCTCTTTGCTTTCTCTCTCCTCTCTTTTGCACTCTCTCCCTCCCCTATTTTGCGCTCTCTCCTCCACTCCCTTTTGCTCTCTCTCCCCCCTCTTTTGCTCTCTCTCCCCGTCTCTTTTGCTCTCTTTTCACCTCTTTTGCTCTCTCTCTCCCCCACTCCCTTTTGCTCTCTCTCTCCCCCTCTCTTGCTCTCTCTATCCCCCCTCTCTTGCTCACTCTCTTCCCCCTTTCTTTTGCACTCTCTATCTTCCCCTCTCTTTTGCTCTCTCTCTCCCTTTCTTTTGCTCTCTCTCTCCCCCTCTCCTTTGCTCTCTCTCTCTCCCCCCTCTCCTTTGCTCTCTTTTTCCCTTTCTCTTTTGTTCTCTCTCTCTTTTGCTTTCTCTCTCACCCCTCTCTTTTGCTCTCTCTCTCCACCTTCTCTGTTGCTCTCTCTCCCCCTCTCTTTTGCTCTCTCTCTCCCCCTCTCTTTTGCTCTCTCTCTCCCCCCTCTCTTTTGCTCTCTCTCTTCCCCCTCTCTTTTGCTCTTTATCTCCCCCTCTCTTTTTTTCTCTTTATCTCCCCCTTTCTCTTTAGCTCTTTATCTCCCCGTCTCTTTTGCTCTTTGTCTCCCCCTCTCTTTTGCTCTTTATCTCCCCCTCTCTTTTGCTCTTTCTCCTCTCTCTTTTGCTCTCCCCATCTCTTTTGCTATCTCTCTCTCACCACTCTGTTTTTCTCTCTCTCTCCCCCCTCTGTTTTGCTCTCCACCCTCTATTTTGCTCCCTCCCCCTGCTCTCTCTCTGTCCCTTTCTTTTGCTCTCTCTCTCTCCCCCTCTCTTTTGCTCTCTCTCTCCCCCTCTCTTTTGCTCTCTCTCCCCCTCTCTTTTGATCTTTCTCTACCCCTCTCTTTTGCACTCTCCCCCTCTCTTATGCTCTCTCTCCCCCTCTCTTTTGCTCTCCCTCTCTCTTTTGCTCTCTCCCTCTCTCTTTTGCTCTCTCTCTCCCCTCTCTTTTACTCTCTTTCCCCATCTCTCTTGCTCTCTCTCTCTCTCTCTCTCCCCTCTCTTTGCTTTCTCTCTCCTCTCTTTTGCACTCTCTCCCTCCCCTATTTTGCGCTCTCTCCTCCACTCCCTTTTGCTCTCTCTCCCCATCTCTTTTGCTCTCTTTTCCCCTCTTTTGCTCTCTCTCTCCCCCACTCCCTTTTGCTCTCTCTCTCCCCCTCTCTTGCTCTCTCTATCCCCCCTCTCTTGCTCACTCTCTTCCCCCTTTCTTTTGCACTCTCTATCTTCCCCTCTCTTTTGCTCTCTCTCTCCCTTTCTTTTGCTCTCTCTCTCCCCCTCTCCTTTGCTCTCTCTCTCTCCCCCCTCTCCTTTGCTCTCTTTTTCCCTTTCTCTTTTGTTCTCTCTCTCTTTTGCTTTTTCTCTCCCCCCTCTCTTTTGCTCTCTCTCTCTCCACCTTCTCTGTTGCTCTCTCTCCCCCTCTCTGTTGCTCTCTCTCCCCTTCTCTTTTGCTCTCTCCCCGCTCTCTTTTGCTCTCTCTCTCCCCCTCTCTTTTGCTCTCTCTTTCCCCCTCTCTTTTGCTCTCTCTCTTCCCCCTCTCTTTTGCTCTCTCTCTTCCCCCTCTCTTTTGCTCTTTATCTCCCCCTCTCTTTTTTTCTCTTTATCTCCCCCTTTCTCTTTAGCTCTTTATCTCCCCGTCTCTTTTGCTCTTTGTCTCCCCCTCTCTTTTGCTCTTTATCTCCCCCTCTCTTTTGCTCTTTATCTCCCCCTCTCTTTTGCTCTTTCTCCTCTCTCTTTTGCTCTCTCTCTTTTGCTCTCCCCATCTCTTTTGCTATCTCTCTCTCACCACTCTGTTTTTCTCTCTCTCTCCCCCCTCTGTTTTGCTCTCCACCCTCTATTTTGCTCCCTCCCCCCTGCTCTCTCTCTGTCCCTTTCTTTTGCTCTCTCTCTCTCCCCCTCTCTTTTGCTCTCTCTCTCCCCCTCTCTTTTGCTCTCTCTCCCCCTCTCTTTTGATCTTTCTCTACCCCTCTCTTTTGCACTCTCCCCCTCTCTTATGCTCTCTCTCCCCCTCTCTTTTGCTCTCCCTCTCTCTTTTGCTCTCTCCCTCTCTCTTTTGCTCTCTCCCTCTCTTTTGCTCTCTTTCTCCCCTCACTTTTGCTCTCTTCCTCTCTATTTTGCTCTCCCTCTCCCCCTCTGTTTTGCTCTCTCTCCCCCCTCTCTTTTGCTCTCCACCCTCTATGTTACTCTCTCTCCCCCCTCTCTTTTGTTCTCTCTTTTCCCCTCCTCTTTTTTGCTCTCTCCCCCCCCCTTTTTTTTGCTGTCTCTCTCCCCCTCTTTTTTGCTCTCTATCTCCCCCCCTCTCTTTTGCTCTCTCTCCCCCTCTCTTTTGCTCTCTCTCATCCCCTATTTTGCTCTCCCTCCCCCTCTCTTTTGCTCTCTCTCTCTCTCCCCCGCCCTTTTGCTTTCTCTTCCCTCTCTTTTGCTCTCTCTTCCCTCTCTTTTGCTCTCTCTCTCTCCCCCTCTCTTTTGCTCTCTCTCACTCTCTCTCACTCCCCCTCTCTTTTGCTCTCTCTCACTCCCCCTCTCTTTTGCTCTCTCCCCCCTCTCTTTTGTCCTCTCCCCTCTCTTTTGCTCTCCCTCTCTCCCCCCTTCTATTTTGCTCTCTCACCCTCCCCCCTCTCTTTTGCTCTCTCTCTCCCCTCTCTTTTACTCTCTCTCTTTCCCCATCTCTCTTACTCTCTCTCTCTCTCTCTCTCTCTCTCTCTCTCTCTCTCTCTCTCTCTCCCCCTCTCTTTTGATTTCTCTCTCCTCTCTTTTGCTCTCTCTCCCCTCTCTTTTGCTCTCTCTCTCCCCCCTCTTTTGCACTCTCTCCTCCCTCTCTTTTGCTCTCTCTCCCCCTCTTTTGCTCTCTCTCCCCCTCTCTTTTGCTCTCTTTCCCCCCTCTTTTGCTCTCTTCCCCCCTCTTTTGCTCTCTCTCCCTCCTCTTTTGCTCTCTCTCTCTCTCCCCCTCTTTTGCTCTCTCTCCCCCTCTTTTGCTCTCTCTAACAACCACGCCCACTCCTATCACTTTGCCCACTCCCGCCCACTGTTCTCACACTCGACAGACAGCAGATCTGTTTCAAGGCTAGATTTGCTTGTCCTCGCGTTGTCTCTGCTGCACATGACAGCTTCGGACAAACACACTTGGCCTTTTTAGGATATGTATATATATATATATATATATGTACATTGGAGCCCTTTGCAGTCAAATACCTGAAAACATGAGACATCATTTGTATTCAATTTAAATATTTAATCATCTGTTGATCTGATAATCTGTGTATGCAGTGTAAATATTTTACATTTCAATGCTCTTCACATAATAGAGAATGGTTTATGTATTTATACATACATATAGGTTTAGATATATATTTTACCAAAAATCCATCATATATATACAGTATATATATATTAAGAATAAATATAACATATTTTTCTATGTTAAAAACATTGGAATATAAAAAATATAATTCATGTTGGGCTTAGCGCACTTGTATAAACGCGATTGGGTTAGCATGCGAGTATGGGTGTTAGTTACGTTGCAGCTTTCTCGCTCCATTGAAGTCTATAGGGGAATAAGTTAACACAATCTCGATATTCTAAGTTCCTCTTTTTGTGCGTGTCCGGTTTTCACTCTTGTGTTATCTTTTTACTTTTAACTCATAATATGAGCGCAACCTCATGTGCACAAAAAGCCTCCATCTCCCAAAGATAACGTGCAAGCGGGAACGCTAAATTGCTCTCCACCTGTAATCGAGCAACAAAATTGCAAGCCCATATTGTTTTCTGCAACAAAACAATCACCTGTAGAAGAGCCATTGATGTGCCTCAGGTGCGCGTAATCTGGGTTTTTAATTGTGGGTGACCATATGTGTAAATAGCACTGAAAGTGACATTTGATTTGATTTTGTATTGTAAATAGTGTTACATAGTAACATAGTAGATGAGGTTGAAAAAAGACCAAAGTCCATCGAGTTCAACCTATACAAATCTAAAATACTTACAAAAAGCTACAGTTACAATTAAATAATTCCACTAAAAGGTGACCCATTTAATACTAGCAATCATATCTATGAATTTTATTTATAGACAGAAATGTATCCAAACAATTTTTAAATGCATCTAGGGTATTGGCATTCACCACCTCCTTTGGTAATGAGTTCCACAATTTTTCTTTGCTCTTACAGTGAAAAAACTTTTCCGTTGCAGGAGATTAAATCTCCTTTCCTCCAACCTTAAATTGTGACCTCTTGTCACAAACTATTTTCTTGGAATAAACAGCGCTACTGCCATCTCTGTATATTGGCCTTGAATATATTTATATAAAGTAATCATGTTACCTCTCACGCGCCTTTTTTTTAAACAAAAAAGGCCCAATTTGACTAGCCTCTCCACATAGCTTAAATTCTCCAATCCTCTTATTAGCTTTGTGGCCCTTCTCTGAACTTTTTCTAGTTCTGCAATATCTTTTTTGTGATCAGTCCCCAAAACTGCACTCATACTCAAGGTGAGATCTTACCAGGGCTTTATATAGTGACAGAATTTTGCTTTCTTCCCTTGAATCAATGCCTCTTAATACAAGCTAGTATCTTATTAGCCTTTGAAGCTGCTGCCCTGCATTGTGCACCCATCTTTAGCTTGTTATCTATTACTACCCCCAAATCCCTTTCCTCCTGTGTTTGGCTATTTCTTGTTCCATTTAAATAATACGCTGCCTACTTATTTTTAATTCCAAAATGTAGAACCTTGCATTTTCCCGTATTAAATTTCATTTTCCATTTACCTGCCCATACTTCTTATTTTTGCAGGTCCTTTTGTAACGAAAATTCATCCTGCCCTGACCTAATGACCTTACTTAACTTACGGCTAGATTACGAGTTTCGCATTATTAGCGTCTCGGTGCTAACTTGCAAGTTATTTCCACCGCTCACCTCCCTATAGCGCTGCTATTACAGGTTTGCAAAAACCCAGCGTTAGCAGGCAATATTGCAGCGTTGAGCAAAATTGAGCTCCATACCGCACTCAAATACCATCACTGCTTTGAGCTGGTTTTACGTGCTTGTGCACGATTTCCCCATAGACATCAATGGAGAGAGCTGGCTAAAAAAAAGCCTAACACCTGCAATAAAGGAGCGTAAAGCACCGTAACGCAGCCCCGTTGATTGCTATGGGGAAACAAAAGTTATGTTTACACCTAACATAAAACCAGAGTCTAAACACCCCTAATCTGCTGCCCCCAACATCGCCGACACCTACATTACACTTATTAACCAATAATCTGCTGCCCCCGACATCGCCGCCACCTACCTACACTTATTAACCCCTAATCTGCCGCCCATAACATCGCCACCAACTACATTATACTTATTAACCCCTAATCTGCCGCCCCCAATGTCGTTGCTACCTACCAATAGCATGTGAGCTCAATCCTACAGGCTGATTGCATCAGCCAATAGGATTGAAGCTCAATCCTATTGGCTGATTGCATCAGCCAATAGGATTTTTTCACCTTTAATTCCGATTGACTGATAGAATTCTATCAGCCAATCGGAATTCAAGGGACGCCATCTTGGATGACATCATTTAAAGGAACCTTCAGTGTACGGCTGGGACCATATAAAGAGGATGCTCTGCACCGGATGTCTTGAAGATGGAGCCGCTCCGTGTCGGAAGGATGAAGATAGAAGATGCTGTCTGGATGAAGACTTCTGCCCGCTTGGAGGACCACTTCTTTCCGCTTGAATGGAGACTTCTCCCGGCTTTGTTGAGGACTTCTTGCTGCTTGGATGAAGACTTCTACCGGCTTCGTTGAGGATGGATGTCCGGTCTTCAAAACTGTAAGTGGATCTTTGGGGTTTAGTGTTAGGTTTTTTAAGGGTTTATTGGGTGGGTTTTATTTTTAGATTAGGGTTTGGGCTGAAAAAGAGCTAAATGCCCTTTTAAGGGCAATGCCCATTCAAATGCCCTTTTCAGGTCAATGGGGAGCTTTTATATAGGATTTTATTTGGGGGGTTTGGTTGTGTGGGTGGTGCGTTTTACTGTTGGGGGGTTGTTTGTATTTTTTTAAAAAGGTAAAAGAGCTGTTTTCTTTGGGGCAATGCCCTGCAAAAGGCAGTTTAGTTTAGGCTAGTGTTTTTTTTATTGGGGGGGGGGCTTTTTATTTTGATAGGGCTTTTAGATTAGGTGTAATTAGTTTAAATATTTGATAATTTCTTTTTTATTTTGTGTAATTTAGTGTTTTTTTGTTTGTAATTTAGTTAATTGCATTTAATTAATATAATTTATTTAATTGTAGTGTAAGGTTAGGTGTTAGTGTAAGACAGGTTAGGTTTTATTTTACAGGTAAATTTGTATTTATTTTAACTAAGTAGCTAGTAAATAGTTAATAACTATTTACTAACTAGTCTATCTAGTTAAAATAAATACAAACTTACCTGTGTAATAAAAATAAAACCTAAGATAGATACAATGTAACTATTAGTTATATTGTAGCTAGCTTAGGTTTTATTTTACAGGTAAGTATTTAGTTTTAAATAGGAATTATTTAGGTAGTAATTGTAATTTTTATTTGGAATAATTTAAATTATGTTAAAGTTAGTGGGTGTTAGGGTTAGACTTAGGGTTAGGGGTTAATACCTTTAGTAAAGTGGCAGCGATTTTGGGCACAGCAGATTAGGGGTTAATAACAGTAATGTAGGTTGCGGCGATGTTAGGGACAGCAGATTAGGGGTTAATAATATTTAACTAGTGTTTGCGATGCGGGAGTGCGGCAGTTTAGGGGTTAATATGTTTATTATAGTGGTGGTGATGTCTGGAGCAGCAGATTAGGGGTTAATAATTTTATTTTAATGTTTGCGATGCGGGAGGGCCTCGGTTTAGGGGTTAATAGGTAGTTTATGGGCGTTAGTGTACTTTGTAGCACTTTAGTTATGAGTTTTATGCTACAGCTCTGTAACATAAAAGCCATAACTACTGACTTTCAGTTTACGGTACGGATCTTGACGGTATAGCCTGTACCACTCACTTTTTGGCCGGACAGGCAAACTCTTAATACCGGCGCTGTGGAAGTCCCATTGAAAAAGGACTTTTTGAAAGCTGTGGTAGTTACGTTGCATTACGGACAAAAAGTGTGCGGTACAGATATACCTGCAAGACTTGTAATACCTGCGGTAGTGAAAAAGAGCCATAACTCTGCTTTTTCACCATAATGCAAAACTTGTAATCTAGCTTTTAGTATCATCTGCAAAAATAGAGATGTCGCTATTTAATCCATGCTCCAAGTCATTTATAAAAATATTAAAAAGAACAGGGCCCAGTACTGATAATACTATAATAAATGTATTAACCCCTAAAGCTAAGTCTAACCCTAACACCCCCCTAAGTTAAATACAATTTTAATCTAACGAAATAAATTAAATCTTATTAACTAAAGTATTCCTATTTAAAACTAAATACTTACCTGAAAAATAAACCCTAATATAGCTACAATATAACAAATAATTATATTGTAGTTTTTTAGGATTTATATTTATTTTACAGGCAACTTTGTATTTATTTTAACTAGGTACAATAGCTATTAAATAGTTATTAACTATTTAATAGCTACCTAGTTCAAATACTTACAAAATGACCTGTAAAATAAATCCTAACCTAAGTTACAATTAAACCTAACACTACACTATCAATAAATTAATTAAATAAATTACCTACAATTACATACAATTAAATAAACTAAACTAAATTACAAAAAAAACAAACACTAAATTACAAAAAATAAAAAAAGATTACAAGAATATTAGGCTAATTACACCTACTCTAAGCCCCCTAATAAAATAAAAAAGCCCCCCAAAATAATAAAGGTCCCTACCCTATTCTAAATTAAAAAGTAATCAGCTCTTTTACCAGCCCTTAAAAGGGCTTTTTGCGGGGCATGCCCCAAAGTAATCAGCTCTTTTGCTTGTAAAAAAAAATACAACCCCCCAACATTAAAACCCACCACCCACATACCCCTACTCTAACCCAAACCCCCCTTAAATAAACCTTGGATGAAGATGTCTGCCGGTCCGGATGTCCTCTTCTGCCCGGATAGGATGAAGACTTCTGCCGGTCTGGATGTACTCTTCTGCCCCATCGGATGAAGACTTCGACCCGGCTGGGTGAAGACGACTCAAGGTAGGGAGATCTTCAGGGGGGTAGTGTTAGGTTTATTTAAGGGGGGTTTGGGTTAGAGTAGGGGTATGTGGGTGGTGGGTTTTAATGTTGGGGGGGGTTGTATTTTTTTTTTTACATGCAAAAGAGCTGATTACTTTGGGGCATGCCACGCAAAAAGCCCTTTTAAGGGCTGGTAAAAGAGCTGATTACTTTTTAATTTAGAATAGGGTAGGGACCTTTATTATTTTGGGGGGCTTTTTTATTTTATTAATTTAGTTTAGTTTATTTAACTGTATGTAATTGTAGGTAATTTATTTAATTAATTTATTGATAGTGTAGTGTTAGGTTTAATTGTAACTTAGGTTAGGATTTATTTTACAGGTAATTTTGTAATTATTTTAACTAGGTAGCTATTAAATAGTTAATAACTATTTAATAGCTATTGTACCTAGTTAAAAAAAATACAAAGTTGCTTGTAAAATAAATATAAATCCTAAAATAGCTACAATATAATTATTCGTTATATTGTAGCTATATTAGGGTTTATTTTTCAGGTAAGTATTTAGTTTTAAATAGGAATACTTTAGTTAATTAGATTTATTTTATTTCGTTAGATTAAAATTATATTTAATTTAGGGGGGTGTTAGGGTTAGACTTAGCTTTAGGGGTTAATACATTTATTATAGTAGCGGCGAGGTCCGGTCGGCAGATTAGGGGTTAATACTTGACGTTAGGTGGCGGCGATGTTAGGGAGGGCAGATTAGGGGTTAATACTATTTATTATAGTGTTTGCGAGGCGGGAGTGCGGCGGTTAAGGGGTTAATACATTTATTATAGTGGCTGCGAGGTCCGGTCGGCAGATTAGGGGTTAATAAGTGTAGGTGACATTGGAGGGGGCAGATTAGGGGTTAATAAATATAATATAGGGGTCGGCGGTGTTAGGGGCAGCAGATTAGGGGTTCATAGGGATAATGTAGGTGGCGGCGGTGTCCGGAGTGGAAGATTAGGGGTTAATAATAAAATGCAGGTGTCGGCGATAGCGGGGGCGGCAGATTAGGGGTTAATAAGTGTAAGGTTAGGGGTGTTTAGACTCGGGGTTCATGTTAGGTGCAGACTTAGAAAGTGTTTCCCCATAGGAAACAATGGGGCTGCATTAGGAGCTGAACGCTGCTTTTTTGCAGGTGTTAGGTTTTTTTCAGCCAGCTCAGCCCCATTGTTTCCTATGGAGATATCGTGCACGAGCACGTTTTCCCAGCTTACCGCTACCGTAAGCAACGCTGGTATTGAGAGTTGAAGTGGAGCTAAGTTAGGCTTAACGCTCCCTTTTCTGAGCCTAATGCAGCCACTCAGAAACTTGTACACATATAGCTACAATAATAAAATGCTATAATTAGTTGCACTATTATTAATATTATTATAATTTATTTGTAGAGCACCAACAGAGACCTAGTTTCCATTGAGTTGGTAAAGTTTGGAAACTGGTGGTAACATAAAACATTCTCCATAGACTTTAATGGAGATAAATGTTTTTATCACCAGTTTCCAAACGTTACCACCTCAATGGAATCAATCCCAGATTCTGTAGCAATTGTTTGTATATACCTATGTGTTTAACCTGTTTGTGGGGGTTAAACACATAGGTATATACAAACAATTGCTACAGAATCTGGGCTTGATTCCATTGAGGTGGTAAAGTTTGGAAACTTGTGGTAACAAAAAAATTCTCTATTGACTTTAATAGAGATAAATGTATTTACCACCAGTTTCCAAACTTTACCATCTCAATGGAAACTAGCCCTCTGTTGGTGCTCTACAAATAAATGATAATAATAACCCCCACAAGCAGGTTAAATACACAGTTAAAGTCAGCTCTGCCCCAGCCATGCACTACTGGTCCAGAGTTGAACATAGCTACTGTGCCAATTAGAGGCAGCATATGAGCATATCCACTGGCCATGTTTAGCTCAGGATCAGCGGTGGGTTGCCAGTACGGGCTGACTTAAAATATGTGTTTAACCAATTTGTGAGGATTGAGCACATAGTTATCTGCAAGCAACAGTGCAATAAAAACACTCTTGTACATTAGAGCATTTTTGTATTGTATTTGTCTATAACATTAATTATAGATATTAAAATTGTCATTTATGATTGCAATGAACTGTTCAGATATTTAAAAAAGTGAATTGTAAATTACTCTAAACAATCGGCTAGATTACGAGTTTTTGTCGGTAATGGTGTGCGGTGCTAACGTACAGTTTTTCCTTACCGCTCACCTACAGTAACGCTGGTATTACGGGTCTTTAGAAACCCGGCGTTAGCCGCAAAAAAAGTGAGTGTAGAGCAGAATTTAGCTCCACATCTCACCTCAATACCAGCGCTGCTTACAGTAAGCTGGCAAAACGTGCTCGTGCAAGATTTCCCCATAGGAATCAATGGGGCAGAGCCGGCTGAAAAAAACCTAACTCCTGCAAAAAAGCAGCGTTCAGCTCCTAACGCAGCCCCATTGATTCCTATGGGGAAACACATTTATGTCTACACCTAACACCCTAACTTGAACCCAAAGTCTAAACACCCCTAATCTTACACTTATTAACCCCTAATCCGCCGCCGACACCTGCTTTATATTATTAACCCCTAATCTGCCGCTTCGGACACCGCCGCCACCTGCATTATACTTATGAACCCCTAATCTGCTGCCCCCAACATCATCGAACCCTACATTATATTTATTAACCCCTAATCTGCTGCCCACAATGTCGCCAACACCTACCTACAATTATTAACCCCTAATCTGCCACCCCCAACGTCCCCACCACTATAATAAAGTTATCAACCCCTAAATCTAAGTCTAACCCTAACCCTAACACCCCCCTAACTTAAATATAGTTTAAATACATCTAAATAAATATTGCTATCATTAAATAAATTATTCCTTTTTTAAACTAAATACTTACCTATAAAATAAACCCTAAGCTAGCTACAATATAACTAATAGTTACATTGTAGCTAGCTTAGGATTTATTTTTATTTTACAGGCAACTTTGTATTTATTTTAACTAGGTACAATAGTTATTAAATAGTTATTAACTATTTAATAACTTCCTAGTTAAAATAAATACAAATATACCTGTAAAATAAAACCTAACCTAAGCTACAATTACACCTAACACTGCACTATGATGAAATAAATTACCTAAATTAACTACAATTAATTACAATTAAATTAAATAAACTAAAGTACGAAACCCCCCCCACTACAATTTTTTAAACTAATTAAACTTAATCTAATCACCTAATAAAATAAAAAAAAAACCCAAAATAAAAAAAATCCCTACCCTATACTAAATTACAAATAGCCCTTAAAAGGGCTTTTTGCGGGGCATTGCCCCAAAGTAATCAGCTCTTTTACCTGTAAAAAAAAGTACAACACCCCCTCAACATTAAAACTCACCACCCACACACCCAACCCTACTCTAAAACCCACCAATCCCCCCTTAATAAAACCTAACACTACCCCCTTGAAGATCACCCTACCTTGAGACGTCTTCACCCAACCGGTGGTCCTCCAGACGGTCCGAAGTCTTCATCCTATCCGGGCAGAAGAGGTCCACCAGATGGCCAGAAGTCTTCATCCAGGCAGCATTTTCTATCTTTATCCATCCGGTGCAGAGTGGGTCCATCTTCAAGACATCCGATGCGGAGCATCCTCTTCGTTCAACGGCGACTGGAACAATGACGGGTCCTTAAATAACGTCATCCAAGAAGGCATCCCTTCAATTCCGATTGGCTGATAGAATTCTATCAGCCAATCGGAATTAAGGTAGAAAAAATATTATTGGCTGATCCAATCAGCCAATAGGATTGAAGTTCAATCCTATTGGCTGATTAGAACAGCCAATAGGATTGAGCTTGCATACTATTGGCTGATTGGAAAATATTTTCTACCTTAATTCTGATTGGCTGATAGAATTCTATCAGCCAATCGTAATTGAAAGGAAGCCATCTTGGATGACTTCATTTAAAGGACCCGTCATTGTTCCAGTCACGAAGAGGATGCTCTGCGTCGGATGTCTTGAAGATGAACCCACTCCGCTCCGGATGGATAAAGATAGAAGATGCCGCCTGGATGAAGACTTCTGGCCATCTGGAGGACCTCTTCTGCCCGGATAGGATGAAGACTTCGGACCGTCTGGAGGATCACTTCTGCCAAGTTGGGTGAAGACGTCTCAAGGTAGGATGATCTTCAAGGGGGTAGTGATAGGTTTTATTACGGGGGGATTGGGTGGTTTTTAGAGTAGGGTTGGGTGTGTGGGTGGTGGGTTTTAATGTTGGGGGGGTATTGTACTTTTTTTTACAGGTAAAAGAGCTGATTACTTTGGGGCAGTGCCCCGCAAAAAAGCCCTTTTAAAGGGCCACTAAACCCAAAATCTTTCTTTCATGATTCAGATAGAGAATATAAATTTAAACAACATTACAATTTAATTCTATTATTTATTTTGCTTCCTTTTTTAGATATCCTTAGTTGAAGAAAAATCAATGCACATGGTGAGCCAATCACACGAGGCTTCTATGTGCAGCAACCAATCAGCAGTTACTGAGCATATCTAGATATGCTTTTCAGCAAAGAATATCAAGATAATAAAACAAATTAGATAATATAAGTAAATTAGAAAGATGTTTAAAATTGCATTCTCTTTCTAAATCATGAAAGAAAAAATGTGGGTGTCATGTCCCTTTAAGGGCTATTTGTAATTTAGTATAGGGTAGGGTTTTTTTATTTTGGGGGGCTTTTTTATTTTATTAGGGGGACTAGATTAGGTGTAATTAGTTTAATTTTTTTTTTAATTATTTTATTATTTTCTGTAATTTAGTGTTTTTTTTTTTTAGTAATTTAGTTTATTTAATTTAATTGTAATTAATTGTAGTGAATTTTGGTAATTTATTTAATTATAGTGTAGTGTTAGGTGTAATTGTAGCTTAGGTTAGGTTTTATTTTACAGGTAAATTTGTATTTATTTTAACTAGGAAGTTATTAAATAGTTAATAACTATTTAATAACTATTATACCTAGTTAAAACAAATACAAACTTGCCTGTAAAATAAAAATAAACCCTAAGCTAGATACAATGTGACTATTAGTTATATTGTAGCTAGCTTAGGGTTTATTTTGTAGGTAAGTATTTAGTTTAAAAAAGGAATAATTTATTTAATGATAGGAATATTTATTTAGATGTATTTAAATTATATTTAAGTTAGGGGGTGTTAGGGTTAGATTTAGGAGTTAATAACTTTATTATAGTGGCAGCGACGTTGGGGGTGACAGATTAGGGGTTAATAATTGTAGGTAGCTGTCGGCGATGTTAGGGATGGCAGATTAGGGGTTAATAAAATTTAACTAGTGTTTGCGAGGCGGGAGTGTGGCGGTTTAGGGGTTAATATATTTATTAAAGTGGCGGCGATGTCTGGTTGGCAGATTAGGGGTTAAAATTTTTATTTAAGTGTTTGCGATGTGGGTGGGGGGCTCGGTTTAGGGGTTAATATGTAGTTAAGGGTGTTAGTGTACTTTTTAGCACTTTAGTTAAGAGTTTTATGTTACGCGTTAGCCCATAAAACTCTTAACTACTGACTTTTAAATGCGGTAGGAGTCTTGACAGGAGAGGCTGTACCGCTCTTTTTTTCCAAGACTCGTAATACCGGCATTAGGGAAATCCCATTGAAAAGATAGGATACACAATTTACGTAAGTGGATTTGCGATATGCTCGAGTCGCGGAAAAAAAGTGAGCGGTACACCTGTACCTGCAAGACTCGTAATACCAGCGGGCATTAAAAAGCAGCGTTGGGACCTCTCAACGCTGCTTTCTAAGGCTAATGCAAGACTTGTAATCTAGGCGAATGGATTTTATGATACAAGTCTACATGATTTAATTCAGCCAGACATGCATTGAATATATGTTGCTATTGCTGTTATTCTAGAGAAAGCAATGTGATTAGCAACACAGCTTCTGATATAGTCTCAACATGTTTATTGACTGAGAGGGCATTTTGCTTGCACCCTGCTTGTTCCACGGTGACCCCATTAAGGGTGATGATTACTGGGCTCCTTAATTAGTAGGAATGTAACTCAGTACTGTGCTACCAAGAGATATTCCCTGACCTCTGTTGCACAGAGATAATGTTACTTGTTTGCAGGAATTAAACGCAACTCCAAATATTAAATCTGCAAAAAAAAAGTTTGTCTGAATAAGCTAAAAATGGCAACACCAGAACAATAATCTATGGCCTAGATTTGGAGTTTGGCGTTAGCCGTGAAAACCAGCGTTAGAGGCTCCTAACGCTGGTTTTAGGCTACCGCCGGTATTTGGAGTCACTCAAAATAGGGTCTAACGCTCACTTTTCAGCCGCGACTTTTCCATACAGCAGATCCCCTTACGTAAATGGCGTATCCTATCTTTTCAATGGGATCTTTCTAACTCCGATATTTAGAGTCGTGTCTGAAGTGAGCGTTAGACATCTAACGACAAAACTCCAGCCGCAGGAAAAAAGTCAGTAGTTAAGAGCTTTCTGGGCTAACGCCGGTTTATAAAGCTCTTAACTACTGTACTCTAAAGTACACTAACACCCATAAACTACCTATGTACCCCTAAACCGAGGTCCCCCCACATAGCTGCAACTCGATTACATTTTTTAACCCCTAATCTGCCGACCGCCACCTACGTTATACTTATGTACCCCTAATCTGCTGCCCCTAACACCGCCGACCCCTGTATTATATTTATTAACCCCTAACCTGCCCCCCCACAACGTCGCCTCCACCTACCTACACTTATTAACCCCTAATCTGCCGACCGCAAAGCGCCGCCACCTACGTTATCCTTATGTACCCCTAATCTGCTGCCCCTAACACCGCCGACCCCTATATTATATTTATTAACCCCTAATCTGCCCCCCACAACGTCGCCTCCACCTGCCTACACTTATTAACCCCTAATCTGCCGACCGGAGCTCACCGCTATTCTAATAAATGTATTAACCCCTAAAGCTAAGTCTAACCCTAACACTAACACCCCCCTAAGTTAAATATAATTTACATCTAACGAAATTAATTAACTCTTATTAAATAAATTATTCCTATTTAAAGATAAATACTTACCTGTAAAATAAATCCTAATATAGCTACAATATAAATTATAATTATATTATAGCTATTTTAGGATTTATATTTATTTTACAGGTAACTTTGTATTTAAAGGAACCATCATTCGGCTAGTAGGCGTCGGGAGAAGAGGATGTTCGGCGTCGGAGGTCTGCAAGATGGATCCGGAAGAAAGAAGATTGAAGATGCCGTTGATAGAAGACTTCATCCGGATCATGGACCTCTTCAGCTCCCGCTTGGATGAAGACTTCATCCGGATCATGGACCTCTTCAGCTCCCACTTGGATGAAGACTTCAGCCGGATCATGGACCTCTTCAGCCCCCCGCTTGGGCTTGGATCAGGACATCGGAGGAGCTCTTCAGGACGGATCGGTGAACCTGGCAGGGTGAAGATAAGGTAGGAAGATCTTCAGGGGCTTAGTGTTAGGTTTATTTAATGGGGGTTTGGGTTAGATTAGGGGTATGTGGGTGGTGGGTTGTAATGTTGGGGGGGTATTGTATGTTTTTTTTTACAGGCAAAAGAGCTGAATTCTTTGGGGCATGCCCCGCAAAGGGCCCTGTTCAGGGCTGGTAAGGTAAAAGAGCTTTGAACTTTAGTAATTTAGAATAGGGTAGGGCATTTTTTTATTTTGGGGGGCTTTGTTATTTATTAGGGGGCTTAGAGTAGGTGTAATTAGTTTAAAATTGTTGTAATATTTTTCTTATGTTTGTAAATATTTTTTTATTTTTTGTAACTTAGTTCTTTTTTATTTTTTGTACTTTAGCTAGTTTATTTAATTGTATTTATTTGTAGGAATTGTATTTAATTAATTTATTGATAGTGTAGTGTTAGGTTAATTGTAGGTAATTGTAGGTAGTTTATTTAATTAATTTATTGATAGTGTAGTGTTAGGTTTAATTGTAACTTAGGTTAGGATTTATTTTACAGGTAATTTTATAATTATTTTAACTATTTTAGCTATTAAATAGTTCTTAACTATTTAATAGCTATTGTACCTGGTTAAAATAAATACAAAGTTACCTGTAAAATAAATATAAATCATAAAATAGCTATAATATAATTATAATTTATATTGTAGCTATATTAGGATTTATTTTACAGGTAAGTATTTATCTTTAAATAGGAATAATTTATTTAATAAGAGTTAATTAATTTCGTTAGATGTAAATTATATTTAATTTAGGGGGGTGTTAGGGTTAGGGTTAGACTTAGCTTTAGGGGTTAATACATTTATTAGAATAGCGGTGAGCTCCAGTCGGCAGATTAGGGGTTAATAATTGAAGTTAGGTGTCGGCGATGTTAGGGAGGGCAGATTAGGGGTTAATACTATTTATTATAGGGTTAGTGAGGCGGATTAGGGGTTAATAACTTTATTATAGTAGCGCTCAGGTCCGGTCGGCAGATTAGGGGTTAATAAGTGTAGGCAGGTGGAGGCGACGTTGTGGGGGGCAGATTAGGGGTTAATAAATATAATATAGGGGTCGGCGATGTTAGGGCAGCAGATTAGGGGTACATAGGGATAATGTAAGTAGCGGCGGTTTACGGAGCGGGCAGATTAGGGGTTAATAATAATATGCAGGGGTCAGCGATAGCGGGGGCGGCAGATTAGGGGTTAATAAGTGTAAGGTTAGGGGTGTTTAGACTCGGGGTACATGTTAGGGTGTTAGGTGCAGACGTAGGAAGTGTTTCCGCATAGCAAACAATGGGGCTGCGTTAGGAGCTGAACGCGGCTTTTTTGCAGGTGTTAGGTTTTTTTTCAGCTCAAACAGCCCCATTGTTTCCTATGGGAGAATCGTGCACGAGCACGTTTTTGAGGCTGGCCGCTTGCGTAAGCAACTCTGATATCGAGAGTTGAAGCTGTGTTAAAAATGCTCTTCGCTCCTTTTTTGGAGCCTAACGCAGCCTTTATGTGGACTCTCAATACCAGAGTTATTTTTATGGTGCGGCCAGAAAAAAGCCGGCGTTAGTTTTTCGGGTCGTTACCGACAAAACTCCAAATCTAGCCATATGTTTCCTATCCTTTGGAGGTTGCTTTACAATGAGAAAAGAGAAGTAAATAGTTGCTATAAGATATAAAGTAGCATTTAAACAAAAAATTGTGTGTCACCCCGTGCAATTTTTTGGCCAAGTGACTAAAATGTGTGCACACCTTATTCTTGAGTGTAGTGAAACGTCTAAATGTTTTTAAATAAAGTAACACATATACACAAACACAGAGACACACACACAAACAAAACACAGACTCACCCTGACAAAACACACACTCACCTAGACAAAACACAGTCACCCAGAAAACCTCAGAAACACTCACACACACACACACAGACATCCACAAAAGTACACAAACACACACTCACACAGACACACACTCATACACACATAGACACAACTGTAAAAATACACAGACGCTCCAGGAAACACACATATAAACATAGACACACACTCACTCAAACACCCACAGAAATACTTACACAGACATACACACTCATGCACACTCAGACAAACACACACACATTCACACAGACCCCAACAGAAACACAAACACAGACGCACACACACTCAAAGACACACACACACTGTCTGGGTATTTGTGAATGTCAGTAGACAATACATATATGTATAATAAGATAAAATAAGTATGCAATCTATCAAATATTAAGTTTGAGCATGCTCATTTTATCGCTGAATGCATTCTGTGTATTGCAAATCTGAGGTCAGACATGAAATGCCTTTAACTTATTACAGAACATTTGAGAACAAAGGAATTGTTTTCAAAGATTCCCTATGAGACCCCCCTCTCTATTTTATACATCTAATGGGTTCAAAAGAGAACATTTGTCTCATTAGTTCAGCACAGACCCCTGGGGTGATGTAGACAATATACTGTGTTTTGGTGGAAGATATGCTCAGAAGCCCAGGAAGATAGTAATTAGCACAGACCTGTTAATTGCCCCTGAACCAACTAAATAAACATCAAGCTAGCTTAGCAGAAACACATGTTGCATTGTAACTTTTAAATTCATTTTAAAGTACAACTTGTGTTCAAATTTCAAGTAAAATACACCTCAGTATTGTATAAAAATGTATATTTCCATGGATCTGAGAAATGCATTTCATGTTTGTAATAAATTAAATGAGTAACATATTAGATAAGTATTTGCTGAACTTAATAAGTGGCTATACACATATTAAGATACAAATGTAAATAGATACGTCTGAGAGATTGTCTGTTTGGATAATATTAAATATGAAATGAATTGAGTATAAATTCATATAAGTTAACATTCTCCACACCCAGACTATATTAACAACATATATGTATATGTTTTGATCTGAAACTTACTATATTGGATAAATGTCTGCTGTATTGAATAATAGCTACATTAATAGATGTATAAATGTTTGACATTTTTAACAACATTATTTATTTCATTTCAGACCTACATCTGGTTTTGCATGTGTTCAGAATTTATTTAGAAATATGAAATATACTGTATTCATATTAAGATACAATATAATGCCAGGAGGTTGAATGCTATAATTCTGTGAAGAAAAATAATTAACAGCAAACTGCTTATTAATATGATTACTAGAAATATAATCATATTTAATATTAAAATAATCAGAGAAAATGGCATTATATGGTCACATGTATATTTAACATATGATTTATTAATACTGGAAATTATAGTAAATAAAACAAACATTTTAAAGGTTAGATAATTAAACTGTAGCAGCATTGATGGTAAAACTGCATTTCTGGATATCTGCTGCCACCTATAGTTCAAAAATTGTATTAAATCCAAAAGGCATTTGGCTACTCAGGGAGGCGTTTCCCAAAATAACCTATGAGATGTTCAGATCTGAGGGCGAATCAGACACAAGCACCGGTAAGGGCCTATCAAAATCTTGTGGGAATTATTAAAGAAAAGGAGGAGGGATTCTTTATTTTTTGGGGATAAAGACCCATACACACAGAAGACAAAGGATACAGACTTTGGAGAGAAAAATACACAGACTTTGGGTCAAGTATATTCTCTGCCATTTTGGGGGCACTTTCTTGAACAAAGGAATATTAACAATTTTGAGGCCTGTACCTTTGCGCATTGTGATTAAACCCCTCGTAGATGACTCACAAGAAATTCTGGAAACTGAAACATTTGATTTGGTTATTTGGGTAAAGTATACTCGATTGATAAATATATATATATATATATATATATATATTTAAATCAAAGGTATTTGGTAACTACAACTAGATTGCAGTTAGTAATTTTAAAAGGGCACAATTTGTATTTTAAGCTCATGTTTATAGTATTATGTAGTTTAACTAGTCATATTTAGTGCTAAGTAATTTATATTTGCAACTATATATATTTTAGAATTTGCCTTAATTGTAGCTAAAACGAGATCATTTCAGCTCAGATAAATTGGCATAGAAATTGGCTGTTAAAGCATCTTGTTATATAGTTTAACTAAGCACTGTTAAAGTTAGCGATCCATACTCTGGTATTTCATTGTGGTATTTTAATGCAATTCATTGTGAATAAGGTAAATTGTAAAGATATATTTTTATGATCTTTGTATAGAATATTGTAACAGCATAAGTGTGTATAGTTTCATTCATAATCTGGTTTCTAAATATAATTCAATGTGTTTATAAATATCAACTAATCTCAAGAATTTAGGAATAATTATTAATTTCAATTGTTTCGTATATACATTTTTATTGGGGGTTTGTTTTAAAGAATTATAATAAATAAATTGTATTATAACTCTGCTATATACTGACAACACTCACACAGACTCCCATAGAAACACTTAGACAGACACATACACTCTCAAAGGCACTCACAGAAACACACATACAAATATAGACAAACACTCACTCAGACACTCACACACACAAACATACTTACACGCAGACACCACAGAAACACACACACAAACAGACACACACATACACAGACACCCATAAAAACCACACACAAAAACATACACTCATATAGACACCCACAGAAGGGCACACACTCACAGAAAATTCACATGCAGACACCCACAGAAACAGCCACATGCAGACACACACTCAGACTCCGATAGTAACTTTATTTTTATGAACCTACAAATCCCATAACATATATCATCCCTCTATTGTAAGCTATATACCTTAAGGAATAAAGCCAAGAATATGTTCCTTGCAAGTCATTCCTGCATAGATAACATTACTGTGGTTACTTGTGATATTTTGGCAGTGAGATGTTTGTTTGCCACATGGGAGACATTTCTAATGAGAGCAATTTAAACCAGGGCAGAGATGATGCCTTCTTTGAACCTTTCAGCGCTGCAGGCAGGGAATACATTGTAATATAGGTCATTTCAGAAATGAAAAGCAGGAAGAGCAAAATCTGATGAGTGGGATTTAGACTTGAGATTTTCACTATCTTCCTACACACATTTTATTCATCACAAGTCCTGACTCACTGTTTGTTTTCATGGGTTTCTCATCAGTCTTATTTGGGATTTAAAGAAATGAAATTATTAGTCATCTGTAATCTGCTAATGTGTGTTCTGCACAGTCTCTTGTCTGCAGTATCTGAGGCAGATTTATATTTATTTTTGCCTATATTTATTTTTAAAGCATTGGTTAAAGCATAAAAGATGCAATGTGTCCCTCCAGTGCAATTTATCACCCCCCTGTGTCATACTCTGCAAGGGAGCAGGTTCAGGAGTTGGGAGCTGTTGTGCAGAGGTATAAGGTTCTGGGGTTAAAGTTGTGTTTTGTTTGCGTGAGTCTTTCCTTTTTGGCATAATTAAACAGGTACAAGGTTTTAGGAAATAAAGGTGATGGTTTTATTGATAGGATAATTAGCAATGCAGAGATATGCAAACTAGATAAGGCAAAGTCTATAGGCTGTAGGCTGGAACTCTGTAGTAACAGGCAGGAATACAGATCTTTGTAATAACAGGCAGGATACTTGCATATGCTGTAGACTGGAACTCTGTAATAACAGGCAGGAATGCAGATCTTTGTAATAACAGGCAGGATACTTGCATATGCTGTAGACTGGAACTTTGTAATATCAGGCAGGAAATTTGGAAAGTGTATTAAAACTGCTGCTGTATCAGAGTATTAAATCTTTATTTTGAGTGTCCTTTTAAGTATTTTTAATACCTTCTGTATTTCTCATATAAAAGTAATTGACCATTATTATTATTATCAGGTATTTGTAGAGCACCAACAGATTCTGCAGTGCTATAAGCATAGACAGTATACAAGATAACATTTATAGGGATCAAATGGGTAGAGGGCCCTGTCGAGAGTTGCACTGTTGTAGTCGGCTCTTATGAAGGCAATCTACAAACAGCTGGGCTCATAGGCTAACATGCTAGGTGGTTCAAGGAGAAAGCAATGGAGCTAGGAAAGGTTAGTGTAGGTTGTATGCATCCCTGAATAGTAGAGTCTTAAGGGAGCACTTGAAGCTGTTAAAACTAGGGGAGAGGCAGGGAGTTCCACAAGATGGAAATCCTGTAAATGGGAATGTGAGGAGCTAACAAGAGTGGAGGAGAGTAGGAGATTGTGAGCAAAGCAAAGGGGACGGGAGGGAGAGTATCTGCAGACAAGGTCTGAAATGTAGGGAGGAGCAGTGCAGTTGAGGGCTTTGTATGTCAGAGTGAGGATTGTGACCATGTATACATGTTTATGTAATCACCTACAAGTAAAATTATTAAACAAGCTTTATTCTTCTTTCTCCTGTAGAACCTTTGGAGACACCTCACGATCTAACAGTAGCAGACAAGTAATCTGAGATCTTAAGCAAACACTTGGACTTTAGAAACATAAACATGATGTTCCCTGACAAGAGTAATACGTCCCAAAAGTCTGTGCAGAAAAAGACAAGACCACATGGACTTCCCTCACCGGCCTTGTGTTGTGCATGCGGTCTCTGTATAATGTTAGCTGGGATCAATATAACCTTAGTTGGTGCGTTTGCATTTGGAAACTTCTTGCCTGGGAATAATCCTCCCATCATCATTGGGCCCATCCTGTTGGTTGTAGCGTTCACCTTCTTTGGAGCTTGTTGTATCTGTAGCCGGAGGCCTCCAGCTCATGGTGCAAGGAAGTCTAAACCAGGCTCCAACATAGGTTTTATTAAACCAGGAAATGCAGCCTTTGAAATAGAAACAAGTGAACATACAGTACAGGACACCACTGCCGTCCAGCTGAGTCCGACAAATTCACCAATATCCTCTAGAAAATCTTCCCCTGTGCACGAGAATTCTAAAATGTGCAAACTTTTTACTATGGAGGGCAATGGTCCAGCTGTCAAATTTACTGCAGGAGGGGAATCTATACAGCTTAATTTACCCAGAGACCCAGTCATCTAAGCTCACTAATGGTGTCCTATTGATTATCAAATACCTTTTGTGCTGTAGATCGATTGATCTGCAGTTACTGGCCAGGGTCCAAATCCTGTAGCCCTTATGATGGTTTTTAGAGAAAGATAGCAAAAGGTTAACCTAATGGTAAGATGATAAGGATGAATTAAAGTGCATGTTGTAGTGATGGATCCATCAGTGATTTATTGTGGTTCATGGACACTGAAGTTCTGGTGAAAAAGCCTTGGGTGAAACAATGTACAACATCCTTCTCCCTGCAATGGGATTTTATGCTGTTCTCTGTCAATGTTAATGTACTGCCCACATTCTCTTCTTTCCTACTAATTCAGTATTGGCTAAACCTTTGAACACTTAAAATGTGTGGGAGATAAAAGACATAGATTGTGGTTTTCAATTTCAAGAGCCCATCCTAGGTGAATTACAACTGCCCCATAAAAATGTTTGCCTCCCTAGGCCTGAGCCCAGTAGACATTTACTAAAATACAACCCTAGATTCATTAATTATATCCACCAATCTGTCTAAATGGGTCAGATTATCAGTCAGTGTATTTAAATGTATCCACACAAAATATCTACAAAGAAAATGTGTTGCCTTTAGAGAGACTTGGTTTCTGTTCTACTTTGTAGTCCTTATTGGTTTAAATCTAGTTATCCTAAGCTTTGTTTTTGTTATGTCATAGTAAAACTATAAGAATAAATTTACAAAAATACAGGGAGTATAGTACATACAATGAGGGGAAGTGCTTTCAGCGATTAAGGGGGGCACTAGTCCTAGGGAACTTGTTAATTAATGATGCCACTGGATATTAGGACACATACTTTGTAGGTACAAAAACACATTTTTGTTCTGTAATTTGCAGAAATTTGCTTTACAATCTAATTTCTAATTTCTGAACATTATATTACAAGTCCCTATGTAGCTATTTTACTGTGCTCAAGCAGCACAAATCCTTACTGTCTATACTTTAAACTTGAGAAAATGTGTTTCCCTCCATTTAATTGGTTGTTTCTTATTAAAATGTTTTGTAAATGTCAAAAAGTCAAAAATGTTCTATTGATGTCAAAACTATCTTTCTATTACTGGTTCCAGCCTGAATGTTAATGAGAAACTTATCACAGTATGTCATAATAACCTTTAAATAATTATCTTCCACTATTAGTCAGCAATTTCCTTATTGGATTTTTGTTAATAGTTCTACTAATTGCAAACTCCAAGAACATTATGAGGCTTATAACTTTGTGTTATCATCAACAGATGGTTTGTTACCCTGTGCAAACAAGAATTAAATACACATTCTGTCATCTTAAAAACGGCTTCAATAAAATACAGGAGTAAAAAAAGAGGTCACTGGTTTGTGCATGAAAGAAAGGAGAGCGAAAGAAAGGAGAGCGAGAGAGAGAAAGGAGAGCGAGAGAGAGAAAGGAGAGCGAAAGAGAGAAAGGAGAGCGAAAGAGAAAGGAGAGCGAGAGAGAGAAAGGAGAGCGAGAGAGAGAAAGGAGAGCGAAAGAGAGAAAGGAGAGCGAAAGAGAGAAAGGAGAGCGAAAGAGAGAAAGGAGAGCGAAAGAGAGAAAGGAGAGCGAAAGAGAGAAAGGAGAGCGAAGGGAGAGCGAGAGAGAGAGAGAAAGGAGAGCGAGAGAGAGAAAGGAGAGCGAAAGAAAGGAGAGCGAGAGAGAGAAAGGAGAGCGAAAGAAAGGAGAGCGAGAGAGAGAAAGGAGAGCGAAAGAAAGAGAGCAAGAGAGAAAGAAAGGAGAGCGAAAGAAAGAGAGCGAGAGAGAAAAAGAAAGAAAGAGAGCGAGAGAGAAAAAGAAAGAAAGAGAGAGAGAGAGAGAGAAAGACAGAGAGAGAGAGAGAGAAAGACAGAGAGAGAGAGAGAGAGAGAGAGAGAGAGAGAGAGAGAGAGAGAGAGAAAAAGACAGACAGACAGACAGACAGACAGACAGAGAGAGAGAGAGAGAAAGAAAGAGAAAGAAAGAGAAAGAAACAAAGAGAGAGAGAGAAAGAGAAAGAAAGAGAGAGAGAAAAAGAGAGAGAGAAAGAAAGAGAGAAAGAAAGAGAGGAGAGAAAGGGAGAGGAAAGAGAGAGAGAGAGAGAGAGAGAAAGAAAGAGAGAGAAAGAGAGTGAGAGAATGAAAGAGAGAAAGAGAGAAAGAAAGAGAGAAAGAGAAAGAGAAAGAAAAATAAAAAAGACAAAGAAAAAGAGAAAGAAAAGAGAGAGAAGGAAAGAGCGAGAAACAAAGAAGAGAAAGAGAGAGAGAAATAAAGAAAGATACAAAGAAAGAAAGAATAAGAGAGAGAGAGAGAGAGAGAGAGAGAGAGAGAGAGAGAGAGAGAGAGAGAGAGAGAGAGAGAGAGAGAGTGAGTGAAAGAACAGAAATGGGAGAAAGAAAGAAAGAAAAAAAGAGAGAAAGAAAGAAAGAAAGAGAGAAAGAAAAAGAGAGAAAGAAAGAGAGAGCGAGCGAGAGAGAAAGAAAGAGAGAAAGGGAGAAAGAGTGAGAGAGAGTGAGAGAGAGAGAAAGAGAGAGAGAAAGGGAGAAAGAGTGAGAGAGAGTGAGAGAGAGAGAGAGAGAGAGAGAGAGAGAGAGAGAGAGAGTGAAAGAACAGAAATGGGAGAAAGAAAGAAAGAAAAAAAGAGAGAAAGAAAGAAAGAAAGAGAGAAAGAAAAAGAGAGAAAGAAAGAGAGAGCGAGCGAGAGAGAAAGAAAGAGAGAAAGGGAGAAAGAGTGAGAGAGAGTGAGAGAGAGAAAAAGAAAGAAAGAGAAAGAAAGATAGTTTTTAGAAAGAGTGTGAAAGAAAGAAAATGGGAGAAAGAGAACGAAAAAGAGAGAAAGAAGGAAAGAAAGAAAGAAGAGAAAGGAGAGATAAATGGGGAGTCAGAGGATAGAGAGAGGGGGATAACAGTTTCTATATTTAGGCTAAAAATATACCTGCACAATATGAATAAAAATACAAATTCAAATCAGATACAAGTGAAAGGAATATTAAACTTTATTGTCAATCTTCCTGTAAAATGTTTAATTCAGGAAGATAAAACAATTTTACAATATGTATTTATTATTTTTATAACCAGCTTGTGCTGCAAAATAGCTCTGGAAATTGTACTTGTCCAGTGAGAACAATCTGGAGTTGTATATCCCTTTAAAGGGACATCAAACAGTTTGAGATTGTAATATAAAATGTTTAACTATGTGTAATAAAAAATGCAATGTACTGTTTTTTATTATTTAGTTTCATTTTCTAATAATTTAACTGAATTAACTGAGTGCTGCCATGTTAAAAATTACTTTTTTATCTTAACTATCTCTTCTGCTGAGGATAATTGTGGACATATAAAAAAAAACAGGCAATAAGAGAGTGTGTGCAAATAAAGGTATGTGGAAACCCTGTTATTGTTACTTAGTTACACAGTTACAAATTAACAAAGGTTGGAGAAAAAAAAATCAATTTCAACCTGTTATTTCTGTTGACTCAAAACAAGGTGAAAAAAAGCAAACAAAAAAACCCCAACAAATTGAAACACTTTCCAATTGTGCCTCAAAGGAAAGAAAAATCCTCTTGGACTTCAGAGTGACAGTCAGATTTCTCAATAGATCAACAGCTAATGCACTGTCTATACTGTTATATTCCTTCATATTTGACAGAAAGGCAACAATATGTTTTTTAACCTCTTAAGGACCAGTGATGTACCCTGTTGTTAAGGGGTTAAAAAAAACATATTTTTAAAGAACCTACAGTATTTTTCACACAGCTTGTTTGGACGCTCTCTTTTATTTCCTGTTTCTGTATCCATTACTAATTGTTCTCAGCAGGAGAGATATATAAGGGTGAAACCTAACTTTCAGCATGGTGGCACCCAACACTTTATAGAAACTAAAGTATTTTAGAGAAGCTAAACCTTTATACTTATATTCAATATTTAAATAACTGATTAACCTCTTAAGGACATATGACGGAATTTTTCCGTCATAAAACAATTGAGCAAACTGAAAGCTGTGTCCTTAAAGGGTTAAACTGATGAATTTTAAATACTACATCTACATATTATTCTCAATCTTATCTTTGTTTTGAATAAATCATTATATGAAACATTTACGCTTATCTCTAATTGGCTACTGAAAAAGAAACCAGTAACATGCTTTTCAATATCCACAAATTGTTCTTAAAGGGGCAGTATACACCCATTTTCATTTAATTGCATGTTACAGTCACTACTATAAAGAAGAATATGCAATGATATTGATTTAAGAAACCAGTACAAAACGTACTACTCCCAAATTAGCACTGTTGATAAAATTAACCTGGGACACCCACTGAAAGGGGCTAAGAGCTGAAACTCCCCTCTCCTCCTCCCTTGCATATGAAAATACCCATTATACGAAGAAGTCTGAAGTCTTTATACATCAGTATACATCTAAAATTTTTGGGCTTGGTTAGGATTCTGAAAATCAGCACAATGTTATTAAAAAATAAGCAAAACTATACATTTTTACAAAAACACACCCAGATAGGCTATATAAATGGACCATCTACAAAACATTTATGCAAAGAAAACTCTATAGTGTAGAGTGTCCCTTTAAAGGGACAGTCTAGTCAAAATTATACTTTCATGATTCAGATAGTGAATGCAATTTCAAACAAACTTTCCATTACATATTTATCATTATTTGAATGCTAAACCTAGGTAGGCTCATGTGCTAATTTCTAAGCCCTTGAAGTGCGCCTCTTATCTTAGTGCATTTTGACAGTTTTCACAGCTAGATAGTGCTTGTTCGTGTGAGTCCTAGAGATACAATTGTGCTCACTCCCATGGAATTATTTATGAATCAGCAATAATTGGCTAAATTGCAAGTCTGTCAAAAGAACTGAAATAAGGGGCAGTCTGCAGAAGCTTAGATACAAGGTAATCTCAGAGGTAAAAAGTATATTAATATAACTGTTGATTATGCAAAACTAGGTAATGGGTAATAAAGGGATTATCTATCTTTTTAAACAATAACAATTCTGGAGTAGACTGCCCCTTTCATTTTCAAAACCTTGACAGGCTTAAATAATTTTAAAACATTAAGGACTAGATTACAAGTTGAGAGCAAAATATCGCTTCCGGAAAAACAATACTGAGAGAGACCAGTGCATGCAAATGTGCGCTGGTATTACAAGTTAGGTGCAATGCGAACACTACCTCGCGTTCACATTGCACAGAACCATTTTTGCTCACGACAGCTCGCTTCCATAGGCTCCAACAGGAGCCTCGTTCTCATGCCGTCAGACACAGCATGAGAACTAGCGCAGCGAAGGGGGTAAGTTGCGCAGCGATGGGCAGCAAAGTGTAAATATATATGTATAACAAGCATCTACATATATATTTACAGGGAACACACCCCGCCCGCCACATTTAACTCCTAAAAACTGCCTAGTACAGTATTTTTTTATGGAAAAAAAAGGTAATTTTTTTTCATAAAAAACTAAAAGACCCTTTATTTTGGGAGCATTTGGGACACTTTTAGAAAATTAATCAGAGATCTGATCCCTGGTTAATTTTCTATGCTACCGCAAGCTGGTGATAGCAATAACCAGCCACATGTAATTGCTGGTTATTTATCGCATGCCCGTGCATGGGTCGGATTTGCCCATTTGTGGGCGTGCAATAAATTAGCACTCCACTTGTAATCTAGCCCTTATTTTGCAATGACCTTGCTGATATATGCTATGAGATTAATGTACCTTTTAAGGGACAGTCAACACAAAAATTGTTATTGTTCAAAAAGATAGATAACGCCTTTACTGTCCATTTCCCAAATTTGAACAACCAGCACTGTTATATTAATATACTTTATAACATTTAAACATATAAAATTCTGCCTATTTCTAAGCCACTACAGACAGCCTCGTATCACAAACTCCATGTGGGCCATATAGATAACATTGTGCACTGCTCATGCTCATGGAGTTGTGGCTGACACTGCACTAATTGGCTAAAAGTCAATAGATAATACATACAAGTAAGTAATGTGACCAGGGGGCTGTCAAAAGAAGCTTAGATACAAAGTAATCACAGAGGTTAAATGTATATTAATATAACTGTGTTGGATATGCAAAACTGCGGAATGGGTAATAGAGGGCATACACACAGGGGGCACACAAAGACACATACATAGACACAGGGGGCACACAAAGACACACACATACACACAGGGGGCACACATACACACAGGGGGCACACAAAGACACATACATACACACAGGGGGCACACATAAACACACACATACACACATGGGGCACACAAAAACACACCCATACACAGAGGGGGCACACATACACACAGGGGGCACACAAATACACACACCTACACTCACACAGGGGTCACACAAGGGGCCACACACAAGGGACACACACACAGGGGCACACAAGGGGACACACACACGGGCACACAAGGGGACAATGCATACACACACAAGGACACACGCAAGGACACACACATACACACAGGGGGGGCACACAGGGACACACTTTAAAAACAGGAGGCACACAAGGGGACACACATACATACAGAGGGCACACAAGGGGACACACATACACATGGGGGCACACAAGGACACACATACACACAGGGGGCACACAAAAACACACACATACACACAGGGGACACACAAGGGGCCACACACAAGGGAAACACACACAGGGGCACACAAGGGGACACACATACACACAGGGGCACACAAGAGGACAAACACATATACACACAGGGACACACACACAGGGGCACACAAGGGGATACATACATACACACACAAGGACACACACATACACACACGTCGGGGCACACAGGGACACACTTTAAAAACAGGAGGCACACAAGGGGACACACATACATACAGAGGGCACACAAGGACACACAAATACACATAGGACATATAAGGACACACATACACACAGGGGGCACACAAGGACACAAACATACATAAAGGGGGCACACAAGGACACACATACACACAGGGGGCATATAAGGACACACATATGAAGGGGCATGCAGCCTTTTTAATTATTTTTGTGACTGCTGCTTCTTCAGGTCCAGCTCACTGGGGACCTCTCCTGCTTCTGCTTAATAATGAAACCATGAACCAGCAGCATCCTATAGCCTCTTGCAAACACTGGGCCAGGTGTATTGAGAGTGCAAACATTTTTGTTCTATTGTCCCAGTTCCCTGTAAGCCTCTAACTGAGGAAAGGCAGCTGCCAGCCTCCCCTCAATTCCATCCTCCTATAGCAGAAGCCTGCACGCTGTACTTAGCCTGTGCACAGCTCAAGTCACTACCGTGATTCCCCATCTGCCCCATGACTCCACATCAGACGAGTGTGCATGTGCTAGGCGCTTGTAGGGAAGGTGCCCTGGGCAGCAGCCACTACTGCCCACCCCTGGAAATGGCCCTACCCCTTGACTGCATTCTGTAGTAGCGCACCACCCTCTGTTGCAACATAGTAAAAAAAAGAGGACCTGCAGCTATGGGGCCTGCATTTCATCTTCATTAGTGCTGCTCTGGGTCCTGGGGCCCCTGTCCTAAGTTCTGCAGTAGCGCCCTCTGCCACAATTAAAGAAATAAAGTGTCCCAGACTCCCAAAGTGTGTTAGATTGGCATGGGGCCCGGACTCCCCTTGCCCACTTCGGCCCCTGACTCCACTCACCCCTTTCATCCCCTGATGGCGGCCTTGGTTGCTACTAACATATACCTCTTGTCTTTGGCTCAGCAGACGTGTTCAGCTAGCTCCTAGTAGTGCATTGCTACTCTAGAGAGGACTTTTCATCATAAAATACCAAGAAAACAAACCAAAATGGATAATAGAAGTAAATATGTAATTTGTATACAATTGTATGCTCTGTCCGAATAATGAATTTTGACCTTTTTTGTCCTTTTAAAAACCATATTTTTATTATTATTATTATTATCGGTTATTTGTAGAGTGCCAACAGATTCCGCAGCACTATTAACAAAGGCAGAGTACAACAAAACAATTATAGGGATCAAATGGGTAGAGGGCCCTGCCAAGAGTTGCACTGTTGTAGTCAGCTCTTAAGAAGGTGATTAACAAACAGCTGGACTCTTAGGCTTACATGCTAAGGGGGTTCAGGGGATTGCAGTGGAGGAGAGGAACTGGTATTAGGAAAGGTCAGCGTAGGTTGTATGCATCCCTGAACAGTAGAGTCTTTAGGGAGCACTTGAAGCTTTTATAACTAGAAGAGAGTCTTGTGGAGCGAGGCAGAGAGTTCCACAAGATGGGAGCCAGTCTGGAGAAGTCCTGTAGACGGTAATGTGATGAGGTGACAAGAGAGGAGGAGAGGAGGAGGTCATGAGCAGACGGAAGGGGACCGGAGGGAGAGTATCTGGAGACAAGGTCTGAGATGTAGGGGGGAGCAGTGCAGTTGAGGGCTTTGTATGTAAGAGTGAAAGTTTTATGTTTGATCCTAGAGGCAAGAGGAAGCCAGTGAAGGGATTGGCAGAGAGGTGCAGCAGATGAAGAGTGACGTGTAAGGAAGATGAGTCTGGCAGAGACATTCATTATGGATTGTAAAGGAGCTAGGCAGCAGGTGGGGAGACCAGAGAGGACAGAGTTGCAGTAATCAAGGCAGGAAAGAATGAGAGAGTGGATTAAAATCTTAGTTGTGTCTTGTGTAAGGAAGTGTCTAATTTTAGAGATGTTTTTAAGGTGGAAGTGGCAGGCTTTAGCCAAGGACTGAATGTGAGGAGTGAAGGAAAGATCTGAGTCAAATGTGATCCAGAGACATCGGGCATGCGGGGTAGAGGTAATGATGGAGTTGTCGACAGTTATAGAGATATTGGGGGTGGAGATTTTGGAAGAAGGGGGGAAAATGAGGAGCTCAGTTTTGGAGAGATTTAGCTTGAGGTAGTGAGAGGACATCCAGGAAGAGATGTGAGAAAGACAGTTAGTGACACGGGTTAGCAAGGAAGGAGATAGGTCTGGTGCAGAGAAGTAGATTTGGGTGTCATCGGCATACAAATGATATTGGAAACCGTGGGACTTAATTAGGGAACCTAGTGATGACGTATAGATTGAGAAGAGAAGGGGACCGAGGACAGAGCCATATTTAAGCCCATTATTGAAAAATGTGTCTGCACAGCATCGGTGTGAGGTGTTCTGGACCAGATAGCCTGTTCTTTTTTTTATTTGTGATTCCTTTACTTATTTCTAATAATTTGTTGAGTGTTACAGAAGTATTTCATGTCTAATAGTTTTTGAGTAGTCCCAGCAACAGTCATTCCCCTGCAGGGCACCGAGAAACGACGTGATTTTACGTCTTTCATTAGACAGTCTCGCCTGAAACATCACAGCACTATTCCGCTTTGAGGTGTAAAGGCTGTGACACGCTGCAAGTGATGCGGTGCGAGGCGAAGCAGCTGCTTCGCGTCACATCGTTTCTGAAGTTCAAACATTTCAACTCTGAGCTCTCAGTTACGCGACCTGAAGCGACTGAGCACGCAGAGATGAAAAGGTAGGACACACTGAGTGCACACAGCTGCATCATCACGCTGCGCGCCATGCCGGTCTCAGTGTCACAGCCTTAATGCAATGAGTCACAATGATGAAACCCGACAGCATATGAGCATATCTGACGTATCCATTGATCTATTATTTTGTGTTCAATTATTTGGATTTCCATTACATTTTGACACTGCTTTTGTGTTCCCTTAAATATCGCACTCAGTGTAGTTCACATTTTAGCGATGTCTCACTACGACTACAGCGAATATTCACAATATCTGTCACTCTTTATTAAAGGGATAGTTTAGTCAAAATTAAACTTTCATTAATTTAGACAGAGCAGCAATATTAAGCAACTTTCTAATTTACTCCTATTATCAGTTTTTCGTCATTCTTTTGCTATCTTTATTTGAAAAAGCAGTAATGTAAGCATAGGAGCCGGCCCATATTTGGTTCAGCAGCTGATTGGTGGATAAATGTAATCCACCAATCAGCAAGCGCTACCCAGCATGCAGAGCCAAAAATGGGTTGGCTTCAAAGGTTACATTCTTGCTTTTTCGAATAAAGATACCAAGAAAATGAAGTAAAAATTATAGAAGGAGTAAATAAGAAAGTTGCTTAAAATTGCTGCTCTTTTGGAATCATGAAAGTTTAATTTTGACTAGACTGTCCCTTTAATGAAGTAAAAAAGCTCTTCTTTTTCAGTAGCAACTTTTCCACTTTCCTGATAATAAAGCAATGGTATTTAAAGGGACACTGAACCAAAATTTCTTATTTCATGATTCAGATAGAGCAAGCAATTTTAAGCAACTTTCTAATTTACTCCTATTATAATTTTTTTCTTCGTTCTCTTACTATCTTTATTTGAAAAAGAAGGCATCTAAGCTTTTTTCTTGGTTCAGAACTCTGGACAGCACTTTTTGATTGGTGTATGAATTTATCCACCAATCAGCAATGACAACCCAGGTTGTTCACCAAAAATGGGCCGGCATCTAAACTTACATACTTGCATTTCAAATAAAGATACCAAGAGAATAAAGAACATTTGATAATAGGAGTAAATTAGAAAGTTGCTTAAAATTGCATGCTCTATCTGAATCACAAAAGAAAAAAATTGGGTTCCGTGTCCCTTTAATCTGTATTCAGCACTGTGATTTTTTTCTGTTTGTTAATTGTATTGTGTATTATTGGAACATGAATTTGTATTTAAAGTCACTATTTTTATGATGTAAAACTTTGTTATTTAAGTATTTGAAGTGATAGTAAAGTTATGTTAATGGTTTTGCTGAAAACATTATTCATCTTTGTTTTGTGATATGTGCACATTTATATTTTTTCCTTTTAAAACTCTAATACTTATTTTTAACTTTTTTTTTTTTACCTACTTTTATCATCCCCCAGTATCCCCTCGATGTTCTATCTTTTTCTTCGGGTCATGTTTTTGTGCTCATCCAATCAGCGTGGTTGAGGTACGGCTTGCTTCTTTCAATAGACATGAGTGACATAGTAGAGCGACACATGTGCTATATTCCCCATTTGCCTGGCACTGCCGGAAGGGCCTCTATATAGAAGATCTGCGTATGCTCATTAGTTATATTTAGTATATAGAGAGCTGGTGGGACTGTTCTCTACGTCACTACACTACAGAAAAGGAAGAGGGAAGAAATAAACTCTTGGTAATAAAAATGTTATTATTTTTTTATTACAATGTCCAAATATTACATTTTAATAGATCTGTTCACATTTTAAAATCATGATGGTTCTACCAGTACATTTCAAAGGTGTTTGATTTAGAATCACTTGAATGGGACGTTAAAGTCCTAATTAAACTTGCATGATTCAGATAGACCATGCAATTTTAAACAACTTTCAATTTTACTTCTGTTATCAAATGTGCTTTGTTCTATTTATATCTTTTATTAAAGAGTAAATCTAGGTAGGCTCAAACAAGCTTAGGAGTGTTCACTTGTCTTTAGTACTCTTATGTAGTGAATGTAGTCCAGCGCTAGATTAGCACGGGTAGAGTATTTAGTTAAATTCTATAATTTGAATATATTGTATTTTGTGATTGGATAAATGTTTAGTGTATGTACTGCAATGTTGTTAGTATATATTTATTGTAAGTAGTCTTAAGTATTTATCAACATTCAGTTAATAAAAAGATGTAAACAGGTATATACAACTGACATATATATAAACTTGTTGTCTAATGTGAGCTTCTTATCTATATATAAAAACTAATAAAACATTTGTATAATTAGACAGAAATTTAATAACTTGTTAAAAGCATACATAAAATAAAAAGGGACGTCTCCCTTATAACATCGATTTCATCAGAGAAAACAATTGAATTACTGTAGTATATATTTCCGCTATTTGATAATCAGGTACCTGTTATATAGTGTAACAAATGATAATGTCCAGAAATTGGATTAAAAAAACTTAAAGATCCAAATAAGATGACCTCCCCGCTATTGTGGCGGGTGTGTGTTACCGGTCCGTTAGTGAGAGACTGGTATTTAAAAATATGTCATGTGACTTTTCCCACGTCACACTATATTTACCAGTTTAGTACTCTTATACAATGTTGCAAAACACTGCTGCCATAGAGTGCTAAAGACGTGCACACTCCTGAACTCTTGCAAACCTACCTAGATTTACTCTTATAAATAAATAAATAAATAAAATAAATAAAAAAAAAGAACAAAGCAAATTCAGAAGTAAATTGGAAGGCTGTTTAATATGGTATGTTCTATCTGAATCACAAAAGTTGAATTTTGACTTTACTGTCCCTTTCAGCATCTATTGAGTTTTTGGTTGCTATTTCTATATGAAGCATAAAATGCATTTGTGTAAAAAATGTTAAGTAATCTATGACACTTACATGGCAAAGCAACACGTATCAAATCCATTTCATACTTTCCTAAAATGTTGAAAACATATAATATAATGTGATTTATAGTTTACTGAAAGGGGGAGTTCACCAGGTAATTGGGATTTACACTTTTAGCAAAGTTTGGTGTCGCCATGGTAAATCTTGCAGACCTGTGAGATACTGCAAGAGAGTCACAGTTTACCATTCATTAGAATCAGCTGGCAGATTTCCTTTCAATTTGTGCCTATATACTGCAAGCCATGCTCATGTTTTCAAACTTACTCAAAAAAATATATATATATAAATGCAACAGAATACACAAGAAATGCAACAAATGCAAGTGTATTACAGTTTAATAGTAAACATAGCAAGTAAATGCTTGTAATTTTACTTTAAAACCATACAAATGTCTTATATTTACTTAAAAACATACAAATGCCTGTATATTTACTTTAAAAACAATACAAATGCCTTATATTTACTTAAAAACATACAAATGCCTTATATTTACTTAAAAAAACATACAAATCCCTTATATTTACTTAAAAACCATACAAATGCCTTATATTTACTTAAAAATCATACACATGCCTTATATTTACTTAAAAACCATACAAATGCCTGTATATTTACTTTAAAAAAACATGCAAATGCCTTATATTTACTTTAAAAGCCATACAAATGCCTTATATTTACTTAAAAAACCATACAAATGCCTTATATTTACTTAAAAAACATACAAATGCCTTATATTTACTTAAAAACCATACAAATGCCTGTATATTTACTTTAAAAACCATACAAATGCCTTATATTAACTTTAAAAACCATACAAATGCCTTATATTTACTTTAAAAACCATACAAATGCCTTATATTTACTTTAAAATCCATACAAATGCCTGTATATTTACTCTAAACCCATACAAATGCCTGTATATTTACTCTAAACCCATACAAACATTTAAATGTTTTTTGCTGATTGGTGGCTCAATATACTAATGGCTTAGGTCCAGATTACAAGTGGAGCACTAAATATAGCTTTTGTGGAAGTGTGCTTCAATGGGAGCCTCGCTCTCATGCCGTGAGACGTCAGGAGAACTAGCGCAGCAAAATGGGTATTTGGCAGCAAATTGTAAATATATATGACTATATACATATATATCTATGTGTTAATATATGTATATACACACACACATTAGCATCTAAATATTTATGTATATTGTGCATATACATATATATTAACAGGGAACACATTCCCATAGACCACAATGTGAAGGCACTTTTCAGTGCCGTTTTTTTCTAACACACCACACCTGCCAACTTTAAACCCTCATAACTGTTTTTTGCAGTTATTTTATTATAAAATAAAGATTATACTATCTTTATTTTTTAATAAAGTATGTTTAACTCTATTTTCTTGGCATTTGGTGGACATTTATAAAATTAACCAAAGATCTGATCTCTGTTTAATTTTATAAGCACTAATTGCTACTGTGAGCTTGAGGTAGTATTAACCAGCCATTTGTAATGGCTGGTTATTTATCAAGCACCCGTTTGCGCTCCACTTGTAATCTAGCCCTAAATGTTCAAATGCTCGTATATTTACATTAAAACCATACAAATTATTGTATATTTACTTTACAACCATACAAATGCTAGTATATTTACATTAAAACCATATACATGCCTGTATATTTACTTTAAACCCATATAAATGCTTATATATTTACATAAAAACCATATAAATGTGTATATATTTACTTTAAACCCATACAAATGCCTGTGTATTTACTTTAAAACCATACAAATGCTAGTATATTTACATTAAACCATACAAATGTTCATAAATTTACTTTAAAATCATACAAATGTTTGTATATTTACTTTGAAACCATAAATATACTCATATTTAATTTAAAACCATACAGATGCTTGTATATTTACTTAAATGCCATACAAATGCTAGTATATTTACATTAAACCCATACAAATGCTAGTATATTTACATTAAAGCCATACAAATGCTTATATATTTACATAAAAACCATATAAATGCTTATATATTTACTTTAAAACCATACAAATGCCTGTGTATTTACTTTACAACCATACAAATGTTAGTATATTTACTTTAAACCCATACAAATGCTAGTATATTTACATTAAAGCCATACAAATGCTTATATATTTACATAAAAACCATATAAATGCTTATATATTTACTTTAAAACCATACAAATGCCTGTGTATTTACTTTACAACCATACAAATGTTAGTATATTTACTTTAAACCCATACAAATGCTAGTATATTTACTTTACAACTATACAAATGCTAGTATATTTACTTTACAACCTTACAAATGCTAGTATATTTACTTTACAACCATACAAATGCTAGTATATTTACTTTACAACTATACAAATGCTAGTATATTTACTTTAAACCCATACAAATGCTAGTATATTTACTTTAAACCCATACAAATGCTAGTATATTTACTTTACAACTATACAAATGCTAGTATATTTACTTTACAACCATACAAATGTTAGTATATTTACTTTAAACCCATACAAATGCTAGTATATTTACTTTACAACTATACAAATGCTAGTATATTTACTTTACAACCTTACAAATGCTAGTATATTTACTTTACAACCATACACATGCTAGTATATTTACTTTACAACCATACAAATGCTCGTCTTTGTAAACACGATTCTTTGCATTTTGTCATTTAGACAGCTTTATTATAAAAAAATATGTTGTACAAAATTATGTAAATTTGCTCCATTTTACATTTTAGTGATTTGTAATTGTTGTTGCAGGGTGCTCAGATGAATCAGTGGCATAAAACACTGCAGATATTTTTTCTTTGTGTCCCACTGTCTTGGTAATTTTGTCCTATTGCTTGCAGATAGATTGTGACTTTTGTAATGACATAAGGTACACGTTTGTATGTGTGAGACAATTTAAATAACAATTTCACATACTACACTGGGGAAAGGAGTGAAATATAGAAACATGTCATGCTTCCTGCAACCATTTACATGTCTTGTGCAGAATTGCAATGTGACATGTGTCTGTTATTTTTGTGATTTATGTGATTTGGAGTAATTGGTGCCCAGATTTCAAGCAGAAATGCCAATACCATTAAAGGGACACAAAATCCAATATTTTTCTATCATGATTTAGATAGAACATGCAATTTTATGAAACTTTCTTATTTACTCCTATTGTATTTTTTCTTTGTTCTCTTGCTATCTTTATTTGAAAACACAGGAATGTAAGCATAGGAGCCAGCCCATTTTTGATTCAGCACCTAGGTAGCGCTTGATGATTGATAGCGACATTTAGCCACCAATCAGCAAGTGCTACCAAGGTGCTGAACCAAAAAATGGGCTGGCTCCTAAGCTTACATTCCTGCTTTTATTAAATAAAGATAGCAAGAGAACGAAGATAAATTTATAATAGGAGTAAATTAGAAAATTGCTTAAAATTGCATGCTCTATCTGAATCATGAAATAAAAAAATTGAGTTTTGTATCCCTTTAATTTTGTATAGGGCAACTTATCATTTATTTTTTATTGTTTAATAGGGTCTGTATTTGTGAAATCTGTAACTTGCCAGCTCACATACATGGAATGAAACAATATAAGGGAATCTTTTAATCAGACAACATATAGATGTTTATGATGAATGCACAATAAATACAGCTTATTTGACTAATTTCCTTATGGTAACCTTTAGTAGTGAACTACACTGCACATATATTATTCTCTGTAGCATGCACAGTCATTGCCAGTGCACACCCTTGGCTTTACTGATGAGAAGAGGTGGTTTGTGGGATAGGTTTGATGAACAGTAAATATATGTTTGCTCCCTGATCATCTCTACAGCAGGTTACAGAAGGTCTCAGCACTATAATCACATTCAGAAGAGACTCACAAGAGATGAGGTTTGATTACTTATTATATGCAATGAATACAAAGGACATTGTCTGTGAATTTGAGGAGACCAACATACACCAGTATATATTTAATAGATTGAGTTATTCCATTCAGGTTGTGCAATTTCCGTTCATGTAATAAAGAGATTACTTGCAAACAACATCAAGTGCTCTTTAAGGACAGTCTTAAGATTTGTAAGGTAAGGTAAAAATGTGATGGATTTTGTTAATATACTAAAGGACCAGTCAACACATTGGATTTGCATAATCAACAAATGCAAGATAACAAGACAATGCAATAGCACTTAGTCTGAACTTCAAATGAGTAGTAGATTTTTTATAACAAATTTCAAAGTTATGTATATTTCCACTCCCCTTGTACCATGTGATAGCAATCAGCCAATCACAAATGCATATACGTATAGTCTGTGAATTCTTGCACATGCTCAGTAGGATCTGGTGGCTCAAAAATTGTAAATATAAAAGACTGTGCACATTTTTTTTAATGGAAGTAAATTGGAAAGTTTTTTAAAATTACATGCTGAATCTGATTCATGAAAATTAAATTTAACCTGAGTGTCCCAAGAGGTGTCTACAGCCTTTCAAGTTTTTTTTTATGATGTTAATTCACTTAAACTCCTGTGCTAGGATTTTTTGGCTACACGGGCAAAGACACATCTTGATATCCCCCTCCTCTGAAGAAATATTATACCCTGCCATTGCTGCTTCTTAACAAAATATTGTAGTGATATGTTAAGCAGCTGTAGATAACTATTTTATCTATAATGATAGAGAAAATTGATTTCTATTATCACATTAAAATCTTACAGAAAAATAAAGAGGAAAAAACCTAAAGGTACAAAGACCAAAAGTTAAAAATCAAATATCCGGCAGCAAACAGTTCTGCAGCCTAAAAATATAGTTCTATGGAAACTATCCAATATAACACAAATGTCAAGAGAAAAGGATGTGCTAAACACAAGCTAGCCTTATAAGTATGGAATAACTAAATAGATGCATAAATATGCTATTGAAAATATATAAAATTTAATATACATACATATTGTATTAAAATATTACCTCCAGTGGTAAAAAACTAACACTTCAATTCAATATACAAATAATTATACCAAAAAACAATGCCACAATGTATATAAAGAAGGATCGAGTGTAACAAATTCCCGCTAAAAAGATAATATGTCTCAATATCCTAGTTGTTTCAAGGACTGATATTCCCACATTAGAAGAGTGTACATAATCCCTTTTTGGATTTAAGGAAACAGTTACCGTGCAACGGATGATGTGTAGAAAAAGATAAACACTACCTTCTGTTCTCTGACACCCGGTATACCTCACCACTCTACCTTTGTGCGTGTGGTTGCACCATGCACCAGCATCCTTAGGTGACTCGTACGTGGAATGAATAAGCATACCGGCGCATGGTGCAACCACACGGCACAAAGGAAAAGTGGTGAGGAATACCGGGTGTCAGAGAACAGAAGGTAGTGTTTATCTTTTGACCCATTGATGACCCATTATACCTAGATTGACAATAGCATGTCTAACAGGAAAGCTGTAGGCAGACAAGTTCCTAAGCAGAGAACCTGTCATCCTGTAATCTTCACTTGGTAAAATGAAGAAAAATAAAAAAATACACATTGGAAAAAATAAAAATAAATATGTCATGCACCAAATTTGCGTCCTCCCCCTACAAGGGTGCCCTAAGGTGGTCGCCTATCCTGTCTCTATTGTAGCACAGGCCCAGCAGTCCTCTGTACATTTTATAGTGTTGAATAACATAGCAACTGGTGAGGCTGGAGCGACTGTTAGGGCCAGGGAAACAGGGGAGAACTTTAAAGAATTCAGACCATTGAGATAATGAGCCATCTCAGGTACAAAACTTTTTAAATCACAGAATTATTTTTTTTATTAATTTGTATGTTCTATCATGATTCCCTAGTTTTCTAGCCTGGAGACCATGAAACACAATTTTACAAAGAACAGCATTAGATTAAGTACTCAGTCTTGAACTGCATTTGAATGTAAAATTACTCACATATTACTGTGGTTCCTCTTGAGACTATCTGCATCTGCTGCTATACAAACAAACAAAAAGCAACTGATGAGAGCTAATATTGCAATTACTACTTAATTATATATTATTTATAGGGGTACATGATTAGGTTGAGGCAAGATTCAGTTAGTTTATCTCCTTGGCTGCAAGGCTAGAACTAGTAAGAACACAAATCACTAAGAATTTGATATAAGCATTCAGTGAATTGTGACTTTATGCATCTACTGCTCAATTTGGATTTGCAGAGCAATCCTTAGTTATTTTTTACAATGCATTTTACTGGCACACTTCTTTATATAAACTAATATCTGGTAACAAAACGCTTTAGGGGAGTCAGCATGATTGTTGGAGTGCGAAATTCAAGTAACAAAATGAGTTATTAGGGTGGTTCAAAAGGCAGAGCAGGCCTGCACTTTGGGTAGAGCAAAATGAGCAAAATGTATGAGAGGGTGCAATGTACAAAATGTTGGGACAAGGTTGGTTCATACAGGGGGATTACAAGGGGAGGGCTGAGGGGCCCTACACGTTTTTCTTACCCAGGACCCCGCAAATGGTAAGGGTGACCCTGGGTCAGTGTCAGGTGTGCTGTTGGCAGTGTTGGGCAGGTTGTGCCAGGGTGTTGGAATGGTCATGGGATTTGGCTGGGTGGTGAAAGCAAAACATGGGCATTTAAAAGGACAGGTTGCTGTGGGAGTGACAGCAGGACAGAGATTCCAAACTGGGACATTAAAGAGCTTAGTATCAGTGTCACAGGGCTCATGACAAATCCAAATATTTATGAAAGTCTTCTAAAGAAACAAAACATATTCACTAAAGGACTGAAAGCAAACACCGGTGTTTGTGTATTACTGAGAGGCAGCATGGCCATGTGCAATTGTGCATCATAAACAGGCAAACACTGCAGCCACCTTTCGAAGTGGTTAATCTTCTGCTGGAGAGGTGAGGATTGCATTCAAGGACAGAAGTATAAGTCACAAGCACAAGGGGATTGGATTGCCTTCCTTAGTGGATATTCACTACTCAGAGTCTTATCTATACCTAATAAGGTTGAGGTGGAAACACGTGAGTTTGCATTTGTTACTGCACTACAGAAATTTAAATAAGTGTCTTGATATACTACACCAGGAGGTTTCTTTTGCTGTGCGCCCTTCCCTCTTCTGTTCTAGAATTTCTTTTCCTAAGGAGCTTTCCTGTATACAGGTGGACTTCGTTTACCTTTGGGATTAGGCTGCAGGTGGAAGTGATTAACCTTGTCTCCCTCCAGATATTATTACTGGTGTCATTGGAAAAAAGAAAGGGAGACCTATACACATAGGTCAATACTGGTACATACTTTTATTGATTGGGACTTCCTAGGTTCATAGCGCTGTAATATTATGTTTGTTTATATATATATATATATATATATATATATATATATATATATATATATATATATATATATATATATATATATACACATACATATACATATACATACATATATTCATTTATCTAATCTGTGAGCTAGACTTCATAAATTGACCTGATATATTTAAATTTAAATAAGTATTCATGTGTTCATGGCTTATCATTTGGTCACTGCCTTATTAAAAATATATGTACAGTATATGGACTTTAACATAGGGAGATAATTTATATATATTTATCAATATCCATGTATTTCATGTATCTGAATACATACATGCATATACATACATCTACATAAAGTCATACATACACATATATATATATATATATATATATATATATATATATATATATATATATATATAATACATATATATACACACACATACATATGCATACATATACAAACTTATACATACACACATCCATGTCCACTTATATGCATGCAAATATATTTATCAATGTCTTTTTATGTATTACTGGAAGGGGCAGTTCTCCAGTATTTTGAAAACAATTATAAATTTGGGTTTCATGCGTGTAAGCAATGTATGTCTTAGCCAGTTATATAATGTATAATTTGTTTTTTAGGTAACAACTAAGGGTTTTGTGATCATTCTCTATATATCATTCTCTATATATCATTCTCTATATATCATTCTCTATATATCATTCTCTCTCTCTCTCTCTCTCTCTCTCTATATATATATATATATATATATTTATATATATATATATATATATACACACACACACATATATATATACACACACACATACACATATATATATATATATATAAATATGTATATGTGTAATCAGGATATATATATATACATACACACACACACACACTTATACGTGCTTCCCTTCCTATTTAACTTATTTATACATTTAAAACATGTGATCATTATACATATAGTTATCAGATTTTTGAAGTAGTTATTTGTACATTTAAAAACATATTCTCATTATACACACATAATGCAATACTGGTCATTTTTACATGTCCTTCCTTACACATTTAATTTATCTATACATTCAGACTTAACTTCTTACATTTCCTTTCCAAACAAACATTTGGCTAGATTACGAGTTGTGCGTTAGGGTAAAAAAGCAGCGTTAAGAGTAGTGATGCCGCAAACTTAAAATTTTCCGTTCGCGAATGGCGAATGCGAACTTCCACAAATGTTCGCGAACGGGCGAACCGGGTGAACCGCCATTGACTTCAATAGGCAGGCGAATTTTAAAACCCAAAGGGACTCTTTCTGGCCACAATAGTGATGGAAAAGTTGTTTCAAGGGGACTAACACCTGGACTGTGGCATGCCGGAGGGGGATCCATGGCAAAACTCCCACGGAAAATTACATAGTTGATGCAGAGTCTGGTTTTAATCCATAAAGGGCATAAATCTCCTAACATTCCTAAATTGTTTTGAATAACGTGCTTTAAAACATCAGGTATGATGTTGTATCGATCAGGTAGTGTAAGGGTTATGCCCGCTTCACAGTGACAGACCAAACTCTCCGTTTAACGCACCACAAACAACCGCAAACAGTCCATTTGCACAACCGCAAACTCCCCATTTGTACAAGGTTGGATACCAAGCTAGCTATTAAACAAGATATGAGTGGTGGCACTGGGTAAGTGGGCACAGTATACGCCGCTGTGAGCCTGACACAAAAAATGGAAAATAAACAAGGGGCGCCAACATAGTGTGAATCGATTTAAACAACAAATATAAGAGTGATGTGCAAAAAACTACTCACAAGGAAAGTGGCACTTTAAATGAATAAGGTGCGAGAAAGCAGGCTGACATTCAACATCCAGCAGTCAGTACGCTGGAGGTCTCACCCAGAGAACCTGTGGAATCTGGATAGGCGTCTGGGAAGTGGCACCCACGTTTTTTAGGGCCAATGGCCGGACTAGGTAAGCTGCAAGCCGATAGATGTTTTCCTGCTGCACTCACACAGCCAAGACTCTTTTCTAAACCTGACAATGTCAGTGTGTAAAAGGTTCCGTGGCAAATGTCCCAGCAACAGCTGCACAGGAAGTTACTTCTCGCACCTTATTCATTTAAGGTGCCACTTTCCTTGTGAGTAGTTTTTTGCACATCACTCTTATATTTGTTGTTTAAATCGATTCACACTATGTTGGCGCCCCTTGTTTATTTTCCATTCTAGACACCTTGACCCATCGCACCGCGGGATACAAGAGGAGCACGCCAAACACCTGAACACATCACCGTCCACATATTAGGATTGGACACTTTTTTACATTATACAAGCTTTTAGACACTGACAAGTACTTTTTCAATTTACCCTTCACCAACAATATTATTATTGTTTATCTATGATTATTTGAATATTGCAATGCATCACTGATTCACACACAATTTGTCATTGAGCGCTTGTTTTATTCACTACCTACTTTTGCCATCACTTTTCACCTATACTAATTACTGTGTTGTATACATCTGTTTATGCATATGGGTACAAACCCAATTTTAAAGTAATAGGTCTTACTTTGTTAACCTGTGTTCCAAGCGCATCCTCTTAGGTTTTTCCTCCTCAGGAATTTCTTATATATATTATTCTGACACAAAAAAGCAGACTGATGTTTCACAGTCCAAAAAGTTTTTTTTTTTTAAAATGTACACTTACACTACTATTAAACAAGATATGAGTGGTGCAACTGGGCAAGTGGGCACAGTATACGCTGTGAGCCTGACACAAAAAAGCAGACTGATGTTTCACAGTCCAAATATTTTTTTTTTAAATTTACACTACTGTTACACCAGATATGAGTGGTGGCACTGGGCAAGTGGGCACAGTATACACTGTGAGCCTGTCACACACGCTGGCAGGCAGGCAGGCAACTGCAATTAAATTACACAAGCAGACTGATGTTTCACAGTCAAAAAAGTTTTTTTTTAAAATTTACACTACTGTTACACCAGATATGAGTGGTGGCACTGGGCAAGTGGGCACAGTATATGCTGTGAGCCTGGCACACACGCTGGCTGGTAGGCAACTGCAATTAGATTACACTAGCAGACTGATGTTTCACAGTCAAAAAAGTTTTTTTTTTTAAATTTACAATACTGTTACACCAGATATGAGTGGTGGCACTGGGCAAGTGGGCCTGGCACACACGCTGGCAGGCAGGCAACTGCAATTAGATTACACAAGCAGACTGATGTTTCACAGTCAAAAAAGTTTTTTTTTTTTAAATTTACACTACTGTTACACCAGATATGAGTGGTGGCACTGGGCAAGTGGGCCTGGCACACACGCTGGCAGGCAGGCAACTGCAATTAGATTACACTAGCAGACTGATGTTTCACAGTCAAAAAAGTTTTTTTTTTTTAAGTTTACACTACTGTTACACCAGATATGAGTGATGGCACTGGGCAAGTGGCTTGGTAGGCAGGCAACTGCAATTAGATTACACAGGAAAAAAAACAAAACAGACTGATGTTCTAGCCCTAAAAAGGGATTTTTGGGGTGCTGTCCTTACAGCAGAGATCAGATGAGTCCTTCAGGACTGTAGTGGACACTGAATACACTAGCCTAGCTATCAATTTCCCTATTAAATCACCAGCAGCTACACTGTCCCTCCTCTCACTAACAATGCAGCTTCCAAATGAATCTAAAATGGCTGCTGTCCAGGAGCTGGGAGGGTCTGGGAGGGAGGGTCTGCTGCTGATTGGCTGGAATGTGTCTGCAGACCGTGAGCTACAGGGTCAAAGTTTACTCAATGATGACGAATAGGGGGCGGATCGAACTTCGCATATGTTCGCCCGCCGTTGCGAACGCGAACAAGCTATTTTCGCCGGGAACTATTCACCGGCGAACTATTCACGACATCACTAGTTAAGAGGTCCTAACACTGCTTTTTTACGCCCGCTGGTATTATGAGTCTTGAAGGTTTAGGGGCACTGCACACTTCTTTGGCCTTACCGCAAAACGTCTTACGTAAACTTCGTAAAGTCTTTTTTCGATGGGACTTCCATAGCGCCGATATTACGAGTCTGTCCTGGGAGGCCAAGAAGTGAGCGGTACACCCTACCCCGTCAAGAGTCCTAACGCATTTAAAAGTCAGTAGTTATGAGTTTTATGGTACAACGCCGTAACATAAAACTCCTAACTAAAGTGCAAAAAGTACACTAACACCCATAAACTACCTGTTAACCCCTAAACTGAGGCCCTCCCGCATCGCAAAAACTATAATAAAATTTTTAACCCCTAATCTGCTGCTACGGACACCGCCGCCACCTACATTATATTTATGAACCCCTAATGTGCTGCCCCCAACATCGCCGACACCTACATTATATTTATTAACCCCTAATCTGCCGCCCCCAATGTCGTCACAACCTACCTACACTTATTGACCCCTAAACTGCCGCCCCCAACGTCGCCAACACTATAATAAACATATTAACCCCTAAACCGCCACACTCCCACCTCGCAAACATTAGTTAAATATTATTAACTTGAGGAAAAGGGGAAAAGAAGGGAGCAAATCCAGACAGGTAGCCAGTGCAAAAGGTTTATTCTTCTGTTAGGTAATGTTAACAAGGGTAGCTGGAACTAGCTAACATGTTTCGCGCATGTCTCATGCGCTTCTTCAACATCGCCGACACCTACAGTATACTTATTAACCCCTAATCTGCTGCTCTGGACATCGCTGCCACTATAATAAACATATTAACCCCTAAACTGCCACACTCCAGCATCACAAACATTAGTTAAATATTATTAACCCCTAATCTGCTGCCCCTAATATCGCCGCCACCTACCTACATTTATAAACCCCTAATCTGCCGCCCCCAACGTCGCCTCTACTATACTAAAGTTATTGACCCCTAAACCTAAGTCTAACCCTAACCCTAACACCCCCTAACTTAAATATAATTAAAATAAATCTAAATAAAACCCACTATTATTAACTAAATAATTCATATTTAAAACTAAATACTTACCTGTAAAATAAACCCTAAGATAGCTACAATATAACTAATAGCAACATTGTAGCTATCTTAGGGTTTATTTTTATTTTACAGGCAAGTTTGTATTTATTTTAACTAGGTAGAAAAGTTATTAAATAGTTATTAACTATTTAATAACTACCTAGCTAAAATAAATACAAAAGTACCTGTAAAATAAAACCTAACCTAAGTTCCAATAACACCTAACACTACACTATAATTAAATAAATTAACTAAATTAAATACAATTACCTAAATTAAATTAAATTAGCTAAAGTACAAAAACAAACAAACACTAAATTACAGAAAATAATAAACAAATTACAGATATTTAAACTAATTACACTTAATCTAATAGACCTACTAAAATAAAAAAAAAAAAACAAAAAAAAAAAAACCCTAGCCTAAACTAAACTACCAATAGCCCTTAAAAGGGCCTTTAGCGGGGCATTGCCCCAAAGTAATCAGCTCTTTTACCTGTAAAAAAAAAAAATACAAACAACCCCACCAACAATAAAACCCACCACCCTCACAACTAACCCCCCAAATAAAATACTATCTAAAAAAACCTTAGCTCCCCATTGCCCTGAAAAGGGCATTTGGATGGACATTGCCCTTAAAAGGGCAGTTAGCTCTTTTGCAGGCCCAAAGTCCCTAACCTAAAAAATAAACCCACCCAATACACCCTTAAAAAAACCTAACACTAACCCCCTGAAGATCGACTTACCGGGAGAAGTCTTCATCCAAGCCGGGCTGAAGTCCTCAACGAAGCCAGGAGAAGTCTTCATCCAAGCCAGGCGAAGTGGTCCTCCAGACGGGCAGAAGTCTTCATCCAGACGGCATCTTCTATCTTCATCCATCCGGCGTGGAGCGGGTCCATCTTCAAGACATCCGACGCGGATTATCCTCTTCATCCGACGACTAAAGATGAATGAAGGTACCTTTAAGTGACGTCATCCAAGATGGCGTCCCTTAGATTCCGATTGGCTGATAGAATTCTATCAGCCAATCGGAATTAAGGTAGAAAAAAATCCTATTGGCTGATGCAATCAGCCAATAGGATTGAAGTTCAATCCTATTGGCTTATCCATTCAGCCAGTAGGATTGAGCTTGCATTCTATTGGCTGATTGGAACAGCCAATAGAATGCAAGCTCAATCCTATTGGCTTGGATGAAGACTTCTCCTGGTAAGTCGATCTTCAGAGGGTTAGTGTTAGGTTTTTTTAAGGGTGTATTGGGTGGGTTTATTTTTTAGGTTTAGGTTTTAAATAGGAATAATTTAGTTAATGATAGTAATATTTATTTAGATTTATTGTAATATTATTTAAGTTAGGGGGTGTTAGGGTTAGGGTTAGACTTAGGTTTAGGGGTTTATAACTTTAATATAGTTGGGGCAGCAGATTAGGGGTTAACAAGTGTAGGTAGGTTGCAGCGACATTGGGGGAGGGAGATTAGGGGTTAATAAAAATAATGTAAGTGGCGGCGGTGTCCAGAACGGCAGATTAAGGGTTAATAATATAATGTAGGTATCGGCGATGTCGGGGGTGGCAGATTATTGGTTAATAAGTGTAAGATTAGGGGTGTTTAGACTCGGGGTTCATGCTAGGGTGTTAGGTGTAAACATAAGTTTTATTTCTCCATAGGAATCAATGGGGCTGCGTTAGTGAGTTTTATGCTGCTTTTTGGCAGGTGTTAGACTTTTTTTAAGCCGGCTCTCCCGTTGATTCCTATGAGGAAATCGTGCATGAGCACGTACCACCAGCTCACCGCTGACTTAAGCAGCGCTGGTATTGGAGTGCGGTAAGGAGCAAAATTTTGCTCAACGTTCACTTCTTGTCTTTTAACGACAGGTTTCTGAAATCTCGTAATACCAGTGCTGCAGGTAAGTGAGCGGTGAGAGAAAGCTGCTCGTTAGCACCGCACAGCCTCTGACGCAAAACTCGTAATCTAGGTCATTGTCTTTTGTTTATGGGATTAGTCTGAGTTAGCCCCTAAAACAGCAGGCATCTCATTAAGATATGAGTGTGGCCCATAGGTTTGTAAATTTATTCACAATAGTTTCTAGACAATGGGACTCCACCTGTGTTTCTCTTTTGTGTTTAGAAACAGCAGGGGTTCTTCCTGACAAAAGGTAACTTTTGGACACGTGATCCAAGATAATTTACATTGTTATCTTAAAAATCATGGAGGTGTGGTAAATGTTAGCCAAATTCTCCTGTTTAATTGAAATGCCAGATCCAAGATGATTTTAAATACATTTCCTGTATCAAATTCTTTTTAGAATTTGAAAAAATAATTCTTCTGATATAGACAACTCCCCACAAATGATGTAACAATTCAGGCACCTTTAAATTCCTTTAGTTTTTTAGATGAAATCATTTTTATTAAGCTTTTTAGAAAGAATACACAAATACAATGGACTACAAACATAATAACATAGTACCGCACCCCTTCAGATGCTGCCACCACCCATTGTTCAAGAGAGTCTTGAGTCACCAAAATTTGTATCTAGTAGCGATGTCCTGTAATTCACAGTGTCAATAGAGTTCAAAAGCCCAGCACGATTGCTGTATGTAATGTTTAGAAGATACCAAATGCGATTGACACTGTGTCCAGCAATAAATAGCCAGTGGCAGATTTGTAATACCAAATGGGCTAGATCTGCTGGGGGAGGACTTTAGATTTTGCGTGAAGGGGTGAACTTAAACACGTTGTGTAGTGAGAACCAGCAAAAAAAAGGTCTTACGTATCCTTCCAAAATGTTGACCCTAAGGATGGAAGGTGGTGGGAGAGAATCTCCTTAGATAACAGGAAAAAAGGGGGGAGGGGGAGCATGTATTTCCCCTGCGTCTCTTGCAGACCATTGTATATACCTAAACTTTAAATTACATAATAGATAACACAACAAAAAGAACATCAAACAAAAAGAAACATAACAATGTACATCACCAATTCAAATGTATAACCTCTTCTTATGTATTGTAGTATCTTTTTCTCCATGGCACCCAACCGCAGGGGCATCTGTTTGGTTCCCCCCACCCCACCCGTCCATGCTACGGTTTCCCAACTAGACCCGTCCATGCTACGGTTTCCCAACTAGTCTTGATTTTAATTTGGAATTCTCTCTGTTATGTGGAGATTGAGTTTGGGGCGCTCCCTCTCTCTCCCCCCAGTATCCAGTAATACCATATATTTTGGAAAGAGTCTGATGTGTCTTGTTTATGAGTTGCTGTTTCATACAAGGAGTATGTCTGTCTGATAATTTTAGCTATGATTTCTGTCCATGTGGGGGTTCCTGTTTTCCAGTATTTTGCGATGTTAGTTCTAGTGACAGTACACACTATTCTAATGAATGCATTTATGTGGTTATTAAACCTAGTTACTTTGTCATGTAGCAGTGCTTGTGGGGCTTCGAGGATAATATGTTCATCTAGGAGGTCACTCAGGAACTCCGAAAGTCTAATCCACAGTTCTCTAACCCTGGGGCATTCCCACCACATATGTAGGTATGACCCCACTGCTCCACACCCTCTATAGCAGAGTCTAGACCCCGATTTAGTTGAGTGTGCTGTTCGTGTTGGTGTTAGGTACCATCTGAAAGAGGTTTTTATAATGTTTTCTCTGAGATCCGCGCTAAGCAAATTTTTGCTGGATTCAAAGAGCATCTTCTCCCACTCTTCCTGATCCCACTCTATGCCCACCTCCCCCTCCCATTTGAGCATCGGAGTGGGTTTGGTTTTGGCTTTAGTCTTTTGTAGGTCTAAATATAACTGTGAGATTGCATGTTTAGGTCTAGTAGGTGTGCTGCTTAGTCTTTCTAGGGTTGTGGAAACTTGGGGGGTGTGGTCAGCTAGGTATGCACGTGCTGCTGAGGTAATCTGTAGATATTGAAACCAACGTAAGGGGATTGGGTCTAGTTGTTGGCTTAATAGAGAGAATGTGATAGGTGTCCCCTTGTGGATAATATCTGCGACTCTATAGAGTCCCTTGTTTGCCCATTTGTTGATAAATGGTCTATATTCATCTGTTACTAAGTATCTTAAGGGTTTTTGTAACGAGTTTTTGGGAAGAATGTCAGAGGTCCCACATATTGTTTGCCACTCACTGGCTGATAGTCTGGTGATTGTGCTACATTGTTTTGATCTCTCTCCCTCCCCCTTCCAATTCCATATAATATCTTCCGGGGAGTTGAGGTTTCCTATCTCTGCTTCCAGGATTGGCCACATTATATGCTTATCCCTCCTTCCACACAGAGATGTTTGGGCCAGTCTAGAAGCTTTGTAGTAATCGAAAAGGTTAGGCAGTCCCACCCCTCCCAGTTGTCTGTGTCGTGTTAATAGTTGGGATGAGATTCTCGCTTGTTTTCTATCTCGTAGAAAGCTGTGTAGGGCATCTTACAGGGAATCTATGTCATGTTTGTTTACCTTAATCGGGAGAACTCTAAATAGATATAGTAATCTTGGTAACACATTCATTTTAATGGAAGTTAGCCTGCCATACCAGGAAAAATTATACGACTGCCATCTGCTTAAGTCAGTGCGGACCTGTTTGAACATCAGGACAAAGTTGTGTTTGTATAAGTCTGTAGATTGGGGAGTCAAGTTGATTCCCAGGTATTTGATACTTTTTTTAACCCATCTGAATTCAAAGTTGGCTTCGATAAGTTTGATTGTATGGCCTGGTAAGTTTATGGGTAGGGATTCACATTTGTCTAAGTTTAATTTGTAGCCCGAGATGGTGGAGATTTCGCCTATGGTATTGTAAAGGTTGGGTAGTGTTAGTAAGGGCCTGGTCAATGTCAGCAGGACGTCGTCCGTGAACAGTGTTATTTTGTGGGAGAATTTGCCAATCTGTATTCCTGTAATATTTTCGTTGTTTCTAATGACTGCTGCTAGTGGCTCAATACATATGGCAAACAGGAGTGGTGAGAGCGGGCAACCCTGTCTGGTTCCATTTTTAATGTCGATCTGTATGGATTGGTGGCCTATCGCCCTAACTCTTGCAGTGGGGTTAGAGTAGATATTTTTAATCGCTTTGAGGAAGAGACCCTCAATTCCCATCTTCTCCAACACAGTCCACATGTACTGCCAGTCCACCCTATCGAATGCCTTCTCCGCATCCAAAGATAGGAGCAGAGAAGGCACTCTTTTTTCAGTTAGATAGTCTACTATCGCTGTCATTCTCCTTATATTATCAGGGGCTTCCCTTCCCGCAATGAAGCCCACCTGGTCTGGGTGTATTACTGTCTGGATTATCTGTTTTAGCCTATTGGCTAGTAGCTTTGTCACTATTTTTATGTCTTGATTTATAAGGGATATGGGTCTGTAGCTAGAGCAGACTTTGGGATTCTTCCCAGGTTTTGGCAATACAGTGATTTTAGCTTGAAGCAGTTCTACTGGGATATTGTGGCCTTCTATAATATGGTTTGCAAATTTAACTAGATGGGGTACTAGGGTTGATTTGAATAATTTATAATATTCACCTGGGAAGCCATCTGGGCCTGGTGCTTTCCCTGGTTTGAGATCTTTCAGAACTGCCACTATTTCTTCCTGGGTTATTTTAGCGTTTAGAGAATCCCTATCTTTGTCTGTTATTTTCTTTAGTTTTGCCCTTTCTAGAAAGTCCCTGCACAGATCGTTTGTTGTGTCAGAATGGGAGACTTTTTTGCCATCATACAACTGTCCATAGAATTTTGCGAAGGTGTCTGTTATCTCTTGTGGGTGGGATGTCAGGACCCCCTCTGTATTAAACAGTAACTGTATTGAGGAAGCCTGGTGTGAGTCTCTAATTTTTTTGGCCAGGTATTTGTCTGGCTTGTTCGCATATAAGAAATAATTTGCTTTTAGTTTATGTGCCATTTTAACCGAATTGTCGTTTAGGTATTTTGCTAAGGCTTGTCTCTTAAGCTGTAAGGAGTGAAGAGTGTTGTTGGATAAGGTTGTCTTGTGTAGGTGTTCTAGCTCCTCTATCTCAGCATTCAGCTGGGCATATGGGTTTTGATACTTTTTTTATATGTTGTTTTTTCTTTCATTAGTAGCCCTCTGACTACTGACTTATGGGCTGCCCATACTGATATCGGGTTGGATGTCGAATTTAAATTAATATTCCAATATTCTCCTAGCGCCTTCATGAGATTAGTTTTGGTTTGGGGATTGTGTAGACATGAGGGGTCGTAGGTCCAAGACTGTAGTCTTTGAGGATCTCTCAGGTCCCCTAGCTGAATTTGTGAAATGGAGTGGTCTGACCACACACAGGTGTGAACACTAGCTGAGCGGAGGACTGGTTGTAGTAGTTGACTTATAAAAATGTAATCTAACTTAGAATATATTTTGTGGGCCGCAGAATAATATGTGGTGTCATTGGTTACACCGTATAGTGTTTTCCAAGCGTCAATCAAAGAATGTGGGCTCAAATTTTCCATGGTAGTTAATGCCATGGATCTCAAACGCAAATTTTTCTTGGATAAGTTCTTAGAGTGTCTGTAGGCTAGGTTCTGTAGCTCGAGGTTGAAATCCCCTGCTAAGATGACACGCATCTTCGACCAGTCAGTCAACAGATGGGATATCATCTTAAAGAAAGTATTTTGTTTTTCGTTTGGGGCATACAGGTTGCATAATACCACATCCACCCCTTGTAGTTGGCCTTGAACTAGAATATATCTCCCCTCTTTATCTGCTATTGTCTTCCTATGAATGAATGGCAGGGAGCGGTATAGCAGGATAGATACTCCACGTTTTTTTGTGCTTGATGTTGCATGGTAATGTTGGGTATAGTCTCGTGTCCAGTATTTGGGAATTGATGATTTTGTGAAGTGAGTTTCTTGGAGATAGATCATGTTGGCATGTAGGTGCTTATATTGTGTCAGGGCTGTGCGTCTTTTTATATTCGAGTGTAGTCCTCTCACATTGTGAGAGATAAGATTAATATTGGGAATAGTCATAATTAAGTCCTGTGTAACTCAGTCATTTATGGTAGTGTGAGGTAGTCGTCTGAAGCTCTTGTCTTACCCCAACCCTGCGGATGTGTGCCACGGAAACACCGCTATAAGTCTGTTTCTTGATGTAGGTATAGTAGAAGTCATCTGATCCCCTAAAAAGGGAACACATCTGGTGAAAGCATATTGCATGACTTATTAGAAACCTTGGTTTGTGATGTACAAGGTGATATATTACAAAAAACACATTAAATACAAGATAAGGGGAAAAAGAAAAGGGTGATGAGAAAACAGGTAGGGAGGTAAGGAGAGAGTGTGCTGGTGAGCTTTTCAAGTAATCGTAAATCTTTTATCTATCCAGCTTTGTAGGAAACCACAACCCTCGAAACAAACATGTTACAGCATTTCTTACACTTTTATGGTTCGAGATCACAGCTGGATCTCGGCAACTGAACAAAGAATAAAAAAGGATACGAGGGCATCCAGCCCTAAGGTCTCTACTTCGCAAGCTTGTAGAACTTGCTATTTTCACCTGAGTGGTTAGGGTAGTTCCAAGCTCTACTGTCGCCTGTCACCTTAGGCAACTGGAGCTTGCAAATGAATGACAAGTCCATGTTATGGAGCGTATGGCCCAGGATGTCCATTCATGTTTTAGAGTTTCTTCCTTTAGTGACCTTTGACCACTTGCCCTTTGATGAAGAGCTTTTCATTGTAGTAGGGTCCGGTTCTTTTCTTGTAAGCGTATCCGGAGGAAAGTCTGGAACTTCCAATCCCAGGTTTCTACAAGCCGATGGTACATCTTCCATGCTTCTGATTGTGATTGGTTTACCGTCTTTCATTATTAACAAAGCAATGGGGAATCCCCATCGATAAGGTACTTGGTTTTTCCGCAGAAAGGATGTGAGAGGTCTAAGCGTGTTACGTCTTTGTAGTGTGCGGATGCATAAGTCCTGGTAAAATTGCACTACATTACCTTGGAACTTGAATGTGGGGTTTTGGCGTGATGCTTGCATAATTCTTTCTTTCTCAGGGAACCTCAGCATGTGGACTATGACGTCCCGAGGGGGCATGTCATCTTTAGGCTTCGCCCTGAGGGCCCTGTGGGTTCTCTCTATTTGGTAAGAATCTTCTGAGTTGTCACCTGTTATAGCTCCAAACAGTTGATGTAGATATGTGTTGAGTTCCTTATTTGGTATGGACTCTGGTATGCCTTTAAGGCGCAGATTACATCGTTGTGCCCTATTTTCCAAGTCCTCCATTTTTTCATGGAGATCTATGATCTCTTGTTGGTGTGATGAAATGGAGTGAGATAGTGTAGATATGTCATCTGCTATTTCTTCTTGGTTTGCTTCTAACGTGTCAACTCGACTGCCTATCTCTGTAATATCATTTTTAATTTCTTTAAGGCTGGCAGTCACTGAGGTGTGGAGGCTATCAATCTTGCTCCATAGTTTTTCAAAATTGTTGTTATCTAGATCCTGCTTTGACACCAATGCCTGTAGATCTGCTCTTGTAGCTGGAATCTGGTCTGTCAGGGTTGTGGTATTCTGGTCAGATTCAATGTCTTCCTCATTTTCTGTCTCCACGTTTTCTAGCATCTTATTTGTTTTTGTGGACTTAAAAAAAGAATCCATAGGGACAGATCTAGAAGTTTTGTCTGGTTTATTAGCTCTTCTCTGAGACATGTTTTCAATGTGGTGCTGCAGCTTTAGTGTAAACCCCTGTTTAAGGTTTGGTACCCACGTGGGATTGAGTAAAAGATCTCTTGCAATTTGGGGCTTTATGCAAAGTACAGTGTTGTAAAGTTTTTTTCTGATGTGTGCTATTTATTTGTACTGTTATGTCCTGTCTTGGCAGGAGCGGTACAGGGTGAATCTGCAAGCAAATCAAACCATGTCTATTAATCTTTGTTTCAAAAAAATCATCCCCTGAGGGTCAGAATATGGTATAGTGCTATATGATCCATGTTGCTGTTGTATTATGTTGCCTGGAAGAAGTATTTATCTCACTCACTGCATACCCCGTTATTGTGTGTGTAGCTGGGGCTCACATACTCCAGTTGTTGATCTTTGGGCTTTTGGCACTATGCTGTATTTTAGGGTTGCATGCCGCCCCCAGTTGTGAGCGTGTGTGTTAAAGTCTTATCAGAGGCATCGTGGCCGTTCTGGTGTGGATGTTAGCTCCGTTACAACTCACCCACGTGGCAATGGCGGTTTGATTCCTGCTCCGGCTTCTCCACTAGCCGTTCTCAGTCCTGATCTCCCAAGGCTGTCTGCAGTTTAGCGGTCTGGTAAGGGAGGCAGTCAGGGGTGCCGCAGTAGATGTTTCTCCTCTGTGGGTGCAAGCACCTCTCTATTTAGTATGTCACACTGTGATGTGTTGCGTGCCGCGTTGTGGGCCTCAATGCCTCCGCCTCCTCACATTACTACTGTAGGGCTCCCAGTTATATTTTAGCGGTTCCACTGGTTTGCAGGCTGCAGGTGTGGTAATCCCCTCAAACTGACAGCGGTTTTCTTTCACTGTGGATAGTGATCCATGTTTATTTTGCTCACAGTCACACGGAGCTCTCCCACTACACCTCCATCTTTGAGCTCAGCTAGGCACCGCCCCCCCTCCTTTTGTTTTTTAAAGGGACATGAAACCCAAAATTTTTCTTTCATAATTTAGGTAGAACATAGAATTTTAAACAACTTTCAAGTTGTTCTTCTATCATCAAATTTGCTTTATTCTATTGGTATCATTTGTTGAAGGAGCAGCAATGCACTACAGGTTTCTAAGTGAACACATGGGTGAGCCCATGACAATCAGTATCTATATGCAGCCACCAATCAGCAGTTATAACCTAGGTTATTTGCTGCTCCTGACCTTACCTAGATTAACCTTTCAGCAAAGGATAACAAGAGAAGGAAGCAAATTAAATAATAGAAGTAAATTGGAAAGTTGTTTAAAATTGTATTTTCTATCTAAATAATGATTGTCTAATTATGACTTTAGTGACCCTTAAAGTATTTATATATGATTGCTTTTTTTTAATTTTATGTAGCAACTCTGCATCAGCCATTTCCTGAATGTTCGTCAATATCAAAAGGCGTAAACCTCTCTTCTAGAAAAATATCTTTAGACCATGTGGATTAAGTAGCAGGTAAAAAGAACACACCGTGCTCTCTAAATTATCACATTGTGCGGCATTACTTAAAGGTAGAAGAAGCAGATTAATCCTCTGATATATTTCTTGTAACATGTTCTCAGAAATCATTTTGCTCTTTTGTTTGGGGTTTTTACGTTAGCTCACAAATCTTTTCTTGGCAGAAAGATCTTGTTCCACATACTGTGTTATTTTTACTTCAGTAAGGGCTGAAAACGCTATGCCCAGTAACAAATGTTTAATCAATGGATTCACATCCTGTTTGCTAGAAGAGCTATTGGCACTGGTTTTACAGCATTTTCAAATTTGAGATAATTCAAATCCAGATTTCAAATGGTTTCCAAAGTTTTCTGATAACTTTGTACTGGTAACTTATCGGATAGGTTGTTTTTGATCTGCAACAGTTTGGAATTGAGTTTAAAGAGTTGCTTTTCTAAACATTGAGGTATTTACAGCAGGGTCCAAAATAAATAGTTTGTGCTTCTAGAAATACAAGCAAGATACAAATCCAAAATAATAGCACAATATAACCCTTAAAGGGACATGAAACCCACATTTTTTTCTTTCACAATTCAGATAGAGCATGAAATCATAAACCAATCATGAACCAATCATTAAGCGCTATACTGATCTAAAAATACAGTTTAAAATCTTTTACAAGCTCCCAGTTTAGCACTGTTGAGTAGTCTGGGACACTCACTGGGAAAGCAAGAAGATCAGACCCCCCCCCCTGCATATGAAAAGACTCATTACAAAACCAGGAATCTGTAGACATCAGTATACATCTAAAACTTTGGGGCTTGGTTAGGAGTCTGGAAATCAGCACAATGTTATTTAAAAATAAGCAAAACTATATACATTGTTACAAAAACTCCCAGATGGGCTAAAATGTATCATCTACAAAACATTTATGCAGTGTTTGAGTGTGTTTGTGTGAGTGTGTGAGTGTTTTTATGAGTGATTGTGTGTTTGTGTATGAGTGAGTAACATTTTTTACCTCTTCAAATGACTGGGTGTTCCTCAGTGCCACACATGGGGGAGAAGCCTACATGGACGGTACCTGGACTTAGACAATGAGTCTAACCGTTAGTGATTACCAATCACTATGAAAACTGAATTTACTTATTTTGGTTAACAATACCCTCAGTTTTGTGGTATATTGATGTATTTAAAAAACAAATATACTGTCTACCATGGAGCGGTTGTCCTCCCAGAATTTCATTATCTCAATTACAGAAACCTAGAGAATGTGGCGGTATCTCGGTACCAAATATAGCCCACTACTATAAGGGGGCCATGCTATCGCATATTGCTGCCTGGGGGGCACAACATAACACCTCACAGTGGTATCAGATTGAGCAGGCTACGCTACCCGCAGGGGTGGATCTGGTTGATCTGATCTGGATCCCTGACCATTCGGATGTCTTAAAAGGTATTTACAGTACCATTATAAAAACATGTCTGAAATGTTGGAAGGAGCTTCAGACAACACAAGTCGATAGCTCCCCACCCTTCGCCCATTCACTCAATGAAGGCTATACTGCAGTGCCTCCCTAATTTGAGGCCCAAACGTTGGGAAGCCCTGGAGATTAAACAGATCTCTCTCTATAGGGGTGATTCCCTCATGCTACCACCAGAAAATTTCCCAACTGACGACTTTCCTAAGGACTTACAATTTGAGTACCTCAGACTGACCTCATTACTTCTCTCTTGGGGATTCCCCAAATCGGGAACCCGGCCCTTACACAGTGGGAGAGACGTTGGATAGCTGGTAGGCTTATTAAGGGCTCACTGTCCTTTCATTACAAACTTCTCCTTGACTCCCCTCAATTTGTTAAACCGGGTGCCGTGAAGGACTGGGAGAGGGATCTGGAGGCGGTGCATTGGGATGCAGCTTGGCAACGAGCCCTTCGAGATGTGAAACTAGCAGCTTGCTGCTCAAACCTGTTTGAGTTATACATTAAATTAATGTTAAGGTGGCATTGGGTCCCGACCAGGTTACATAGGGTGTTTCCTCTTAGACGCGCAGATTGTTGGAGGGGATGCGGACAGAGAGGCACTCATCTCCAAATCTGGTGGAGTTGCCCCAAGTTGAGTGCCTTTTGGGCTTCAGTTGCGGACTTGCTTCTCCGCCTACAGTTGGTGCCACACCTAACTGGAGATATTGCGCTCTTTCATTTGGGGCTCCACACACTTCAAAAATCTCCTAGAACCGTATGCGTCATTATACTCCTGGCCACAAAGTTGGCTATAGCCCGGCAATGGGCTAGAGACTCCCCTTTGATTTTAACTCTAGTGCTAGATATCCTTACCTACTTGCAGAGAATGGAGGAATACTCCTTGAGGGTTGAAGCATGCTCTGATTTCATCTATTCAGTTTGGTGCCCATGGGATGAGTTTCAGAGAAATAATCCACAATTCAATGGTACACGCTACAGCACTCATGCATGTATCACCTGGGTGAAAGGGGTAGTCTTTTATTAATAGACATCTGCCTCCTCAATTAGTTCCCCCTACCCCCTTTCTCCTCCTCCCCCCACCTTTTTTTTTTTTTTCCTTCCTCTCCCCTTTCTTGGTAGCTTGTGAAGCTGCTCTTCGAACCTTCAACTTGGTAAATTCCCTTATGTTTGTGCATTAACCAGCTAATTGTCTTTCTTACATTCTGAACAGAATACTACCGCATACTCAGAAACTTTTACCCTGTATATCTATTTATATTTGGTAAATCTGTTCATATATACTGAAATGTAAGCTGAAATGTAGATTTCAGTTCCGGAAAGTCCTGAACTGGGCAGCAGCTAGAGTAGGCCTTGACCCTAGGGTCATCGCTCCTCACTCATTTCGGGTTGGAGCAACTACCACCGCCGTGGGGTTGGGTTGGTCTGCTGACCATATTAGATCATTGGGGCGGTGGAGGTCACAAAGGTACCTGTTGTACGTTAGGCCATTGACTGAATAAGTGTTTTGTTTTGCCTAGCAATGTTCCCTTGTTAATTGCTGTTTCTTTGCAGGACCGAGAGAGGGTCCATTCAGAGTGTGGATTACGGGTCATGCCTACATCCATTGGGTGGAACTGAGAGCGATTGCGAGACCAGATGGATGCCAGTTGGGATTCCCTTCCTCTAGGGTTACTGTTAGATGGTTGGGCATCAGGGGCTTGACTTGGGCAGGTCTTCCTGAGTTACTGCAGGGAGCTATGCGTCGGTAGGAGAAACCTCATGTTCTGATCATTTACGCTGGGGGGAATGGTATTTTCACACTTGGGTCCCCAATGCTAGGATAGGATGGTCCAATATCATACCTAGGATATAGTGGGGCCAAATGCAGTCCCACAGGGTGGCCTTTCAGGTTTGTGAAAAGCTAAATAGGGAAGTGAGAATTTACTTGTCCCAGATAGGAGGTTTTGTTGTGGAACATGGGAACATCAAAACGGCTGAGAGGAGCCTAAACAGGAGGGATTGGGTGCACCTCACTGAGAGGGGCACTGACCTGTTCCTATGTAATTTGAGGTGTGCTATATTGTTACATCTATGAGGGTGGCGGCAAGAGCTGTGCCTGTTTGGCTTTCTTTTGTGGCAGTTGGCCCACACCCCGGTTTGCCATCAGAGGTAGAGTGACGGCTGCCCCAGGGGGAGGGTAGTGTCCGCAGACGTGTGCCCCCATTTGACGTTGCTGAGAACTCCCTAAGCCCTTCTGCGTGCAGCTAAGCTACATTTGTGTCTGTATTCACAGGCGCATTCCATCTTCCTCGCAGGGGGTTGCTTACACTCCTAGCTAGATTGCCGCCACCTGGTGTAGGTTTACTTGGTTGCTTTCAGCAGGTTCTCATGTTTCATAATAAACGTTACCCACGGGTCTTTTCCCACACACTGTGTCTTGTGTTTATTTATAAGTTATTGTTATTGTTCAGTCAGTTCTATTACTGTTATGTTATAATACAGCAAACCAGGAGGATAGGGCAATTACTTAAGACAGTGGAGGGCAGAATAGCCCGTAACAAACATAAGAATTAAGGCCCTTAGGAGTGTGCTACCTGTGAAGGGGCAACAATAATTGCAGAAGTGTGGGTGGGGATTTGGCTTACCTATAAGAAGTCAGGTTACAGGCCCCAGACTCTCATTCCAGCTCGTCTTCACAGCTTCCTTCCCTTCCTCCCTTGAATCTGCAGACGCGCGCCTAGGTCCCTCCCTCATTTGATGATGCCGAGAACTCCCTAAGCCCTTTTGCATGCAGCTAAGCTCCGCTTGTGTCGGCATTCACGGGCGCGGCCCATCTTTCTAGCACGGGGGTTGCTTACTTTCCTAGCTAGATTGCCGGCATCTGGTGTAGGTTTGCATGGTTGCTTTCAGACAGTTCTCATCAGTGACGTGCTGTCATAGGAGGCAGGGGAGGCAGCGCCTCCCCTGTCCTATGTGTGTAATTACACTCACTTTATTTATAATGTTAAAAATAAAAAATATATATATTTTTTATTTTTATATATAATTTTTTTTTAGGTAACCAAGGTACCCCCCTCCCCCCCCCACCTCTGCCGCCTGCCACCCGCCAGCTAGAGAATGTGCCACCCAGTGGCACTTAAGTCTCTGTCTGCAGCCCATACCGTATCTTATAGAGGCTGCTCTCTAAGCAGCTGCCGGAGTGTGATGTCAGAGCTCAGCTCACTGCTCCATGTCTAAGTGCTGCTAGAGACTGCGCCACCCAGTGGCACTTAAGTCTCTTTGCAGCCCATACAGATCCTATTAGAGGCTGCTCTCTAAGCAGCTGCCTGAGTGTGACGTGGGTGTCAGAGGCTCAGAGCTCACTGCTATTGGAGGCTTGCTCCAGTAGGACTGGCGGGAATCAAGGACAAGAAGAGAGAAGAGACCGGAGAAGACAGGAGAGCTGAGTGCTGAGCCTGACAGTGCTGAGATGGACCTGCCCTGGATAACGGTAAGTAAAGTATTTTATTGCCCTGTTTGTGAGCCAGGCAGCCTACAGGTCTACAATGACAATCTAGAGAGAGTAAGTTACACTATGGTACTGTACTGGTGCTGGTGTAATTTTATTTTCTCAAATTTTTTTTTTCAACTTTTTTTTTTTCTTGCGACCCCCCCCTCCCCCCCCCGCGGCCCCCCCTCGCCCCCCTCGGCCCCCCCTCGCCCCCCGCGGCCCCCCCTCACCCCCCCGCGGCCCCCCCTCGACCCCCGCGGCCCCCCCACTGGTACATGACAGTTTTAAATCAGAGCATTGCCTTGGTAACCTGGGACAGCACTCTGATTTCAAACTGTCATTTCCTGCTGAGAGGGAAAGAAGCTGCCTGTGTGTGTGTAATGCAGTTGCCCTGTGCCATAGTGTGAAGTGCTCAGTCAGACAGTGTCACCATGTCTAGCAGAGCTGCAGATTAAAGGTATGTGCACTGCTCAATTTGCTTGGTAATGGTACACCACTGCTGACTTCAGAACCTCCATTTCATCCCCTGTGTCTCCCCCACCCCTCCTCCCCTGTGTCTCTCCCCCACCCCCCCTCCCCTGGGTCTCCCCCCCACCCCCCCCTCCCCTGGGTCTCCCCTCCACCCCCCCTCCCCTGTGTCTCTCCCCCCCTCCCCTGTGTCTCTCCCCCTCCCCTATGTCTCTCCCCCCCTCCCCTATGTCTCCCCCTGTATGTTTCTCTCCCCTCTGTCTCTCTCTCTCCCCTCTGTCTCTCTCTCTCTCCCCTCTGTCTGTCTCTCTCTCTCCTCTCTCTCTCTCTCTCCCCCCTCTCTCTCTCCCCTCTGTCTCTCTCTCTCTCTCTCCCCTCTGTCTCTCTCTCTCTCTCTCCCCTCTGTCTCTCTCTCTCTCTCTCCCCTCTGTCTCTCTCTCTCTCTCCCCCTTCTGTCTCTCTCTCTCTCCCCCCTCTCTCTCCCCTCTGTCTCTCTCTCTCTCCCCCTCTGTCTCTCTCCCCTCTGTCTCTCTCTCTCTCCCCTATGTCTCCCTCTCTCCCCCATGTCTCTCTCTCTCCCCCATGTCTCCCTCTCTCCCCCATGTCTCTCTCTCTCCCCCATGTCTCTCTCTCTCCCCCATGTCTCTCTCTCTCCCCCATGTCTCTCTCTCTCCCCCATGTCTCTCTCTCTCCCCCATGTCTCTCTCTCTCCCCCATGTCTCTCTCTCTCCCCCATGTCTCTCTCTCTCCCCCATGTCTCTCTCTCTCCCCCATGTCTCTCTCTCTCCCCTCTGTCTCTCTCTCTCCCCTCTGTCTCTCTCCCCTCTGTCTCTCTCTCTCCCCTCTGTCTCTCTCTCTCCCCTCTGTCTCTCTCTCTCCCCTCTGTCTCTCCCTTTCTCCTTCCTCCTCTGTCTCTCCCTTTCTCCCTCCCCCTCTGTCTCTCCCTTTCTCCCTCCCCCTCTGTCTCTCCCTTTCTCCCTCCCCCTCTGTCTCTCTCCCCTCTGTCTGTCTCTCTCTCCCCTCTGTGTCTCTCTTTCTCTCTCTCCCCCTCTGTCACTCTTCCCTCTGTCTCTCTCTCCCCACTGTCTCTCTCTTCTCTCTCTCCCCACTGTCTCTCTCTTTCTCTCTCTCCCCCTGTCTCTCTCTCCCCCTCTGTCTCTCTCTCCCCCTCTGTCTCTCTCTCCCCTCTCTCTTCTCTCTCTCCCCTCTGTCTCTCTTTCTCTCCCCCTCTCTTCTCTCTCTCCCCTCTGTCTCTCTCTCTCTCCCCCTCTGTCTGTCTGTCTGTCTCTCTCTCCCCTCTGTGTCTCTCTTTCTCCCTCTACCTCTCTCTTCTCTCTCTCTCCCCTCTGTCTCTCTATCCCTTCCCCTCTGTCTCTCTATCCCTCCCCCTCTGTCTCTCTATCCCTCCCCCTCTGTCTCTCTCTCTCTCACCGCATCTCTCTCTCCCCCTCTGTCTCTCTATCCCTCCTCCTCTGTCTCTCTCTCTCCTCTCTCTCTCTCTCTCTCTCCCTTCTGTCTCTCCCTTTCTCCATCCCCCTCTGTCTCTCTCTCCCCCCTCTCTCTCTCCCTTCTGTCTCTCCCTTTCTCCATCCCCCTCTGTCTCTCTCTCTCTCTCTCTCTCTCTCTCCCATCTGTCTCTCTCTCTCCCCTCTCTCTCTCCTCTGTCTCTCTCTCCCCCTCTGTCTCTCTATCCCTCCCCCTCTGTCTCTTTATCCCTCCCCCTCTGTCTCTCTCTCTCTCTCTCTCTCCCCCCTCTCCCCCCCCCCTCTCTCTCTCTCTCCCCCCTCTCTCTCTCTATCTCTCCCCTCTCTCTCTCTATCTCCCTTCTGTCTCTCCCTTTCTCCATCCCCCTCTGTCTCTCTCCCCCATCTGTCTCTCTCTCTCCCCTCTCTCTCTCCCTTCTGTCTCTCCCTTTCTCCCATCTGTCTCTCTCTCTTTCTCTCCCTCTGTCTCTCTCTTTCTCCCTCCCCCTGTCTCTCCCTTTCTCCCTTTCTCCCTCCCCCTCCTTCTCTCCCTTTCTCCCTCCCCCTCTTTCTCTCTCTCTCCCCTCTGTCTGTCTCTCTCTCTCCCCTCTGTGCCTCTTTTTCTCTCTCTCCCCCTCTGTCTCTCTCTCCCCTCTGTCTCTCTCTTCTCTCTCTCTTTTTCTCCCCTCTGTCTCTCTCTCTCCCCTCTGTCCCTCTCTTTCTCCCTCTCCCCCTCTCTCCCCTCTGTCCCTCTCTCTCTCCCCCTGTCTCTCTCTCTCTCTCTCTCTCTCTCTCTCTCCCTTCTCTCTCCCCCCTGTCTCTCTCTCTCTCTCTCCCTGTCTCTCTCTCTCTCTCCCCCTGTCTCTCTATCTCTCTCTCCCCCTGTCTCTCTATCTCTCCCCCCTGTCTCTCTCTCTCCCCTCTGTCTCTCTATCCCTCTCTCTCTCTCCCCCTCTCTCTCCTCTCTGTCTCTCTCTCTCCCCTCTGTCTCTCTCTCTCCCCTCTGTCTCTCTCTCTCCTCTGTCTCTCTCTCTCTCCCCTCTGTCTCTCTCTCTCCCCTCTGTCTCTCTCTCCTCTGTCTCTCTCCTCTGTCTCTCTCTCTCCTCTGTCTCTCTCTCCCTCCCCCTCTGTATCTCCCTTTCTCCCTCCCCCTCTGTCTCTCCCTTTCTCCCTCCCCCTCTGTCTCTCTCTCCTCTGTGTATCTTTCTCTCTCCCCCTCTGTGTCTCTCTCTCTTCTCTCTCTCTTTTTCTGTCTCTCTCTCTCTCTCTCTCTCTCTCTCTCTCTCTCTCTATCCATCTCTCTCTCCCTGTCTCTCCAACCCCCTCTGTCTCTATCCTTATGTGTCTCATTCTCCCCCATGGTCTCTTTGTCTTTCTCTCTACCCTCTGTCTCTCTTTGTCTCTCTCTCTCTCCTCTGTCTCTTTGTCTCTCTCTCCCCCTCTGTCTCTCTGTCTATCTCTCTCTCCCTGTCTCTCCCACCCGTTATTACTACTTTCCTTCATTCTCTTGATATCCTTTGATGAAAATCATATCTAAATATGCTCAGTAGCTGCTGATATGTGGCTGCACAATAGATGCCTCATGTGATTGGCTCACCCATGTACATTGCTATTTCTTCAACAAAGGATATCTAAAGAATGAAGGCATATCCTAGCCAGTGCCTCACCTGCCTCTGACCTCACTGCACGTCACTGGTTCTCATGTTTCATAATAAACGTGACCCATGGGTCTTTTCCCACACACTGTGTCTTGTGTTTATTTATAAGTTATAAGTTATTGTTATTGTTCAGTCAGTTCTATGACTGTTATTTTATAATACAGCAAGCCAGGTGTATAGGGCATTTAATTACTTATGTAAATTTTCACGAATGAAAGACCTGTTTTTAAAAATACTATTAAAAACAGGGGCACGTTCATTCATAAAAGTTTACATGGCAGCTGTTTTTTTAAAATACTTACCATTTATTCCTTTCAAGCTTGGAACACCGGAGCAGAGATTCCCCCGCTCCCAGGGCCTCTCTTCTTACGTCAGAAATGATGATTCCGGCTTCCTCCAATAACGGCTTCCCCCCAGAGCAAACATTGCCTGAGGTCACACCATGATTGGAGGAAGCGGTATTCGTCATTTCTGACAAAAGAAGAGATGACCTGGGGGCAGGGAAATCGTTGCTCCGGTGTTCCAAGCTTGCAAGGAATAAAAGGTCATTTAAAAAAAAAACAAAACGGCTGCAATGTAAACTTTCATGAATGAAGGTGCCTCTGTTTTTAATAGTATTTTTAAAAACAGAGCTTTCATTTGTGAAACTTTACATTCACTTTAAGAAGCACTGGTTTAAAGCAAGAGACTTAATTTGATGGAAGAAATAACCTTGTTTGGAGTGACATCTCTCAAACTCTTTATGTTGTATAAAGCCTGATATAAGGACAACCCTATCCCCAATAATTCACAGATTTTTATAGTTATATTAAGTGTCTACTGTTTTGTGTACATCGTAGACCAGAAGAAAGACCCCATGACCAATTTTACAATGAAAAATGTTAAAATCTTGTTTTCAGTATGGTTGCTAAGCAATTAGTATCTTAATGCATTTTCCAAAACATATAAAATAGCCAAACAGCAATTTAGAACTGCCCTCTAGTTTATGTGATTCATCTGTTATTATTGTGAAAAATCTAATTTATTTCTATGACTATATGCAATTTACAGAGAAAGAATGATTATGTTTATTTGTGTTAGACATGTTTTGATAAATTTGGCTTTATAAGGATACCGACAAGCAGAAATGTCACCAAGAGATAGAGATGCAGCAAATGCAGTAATAGAGCAAGCTTGATTCAGGCACAAGAATCACATTTCGCATACCCCCCAACTGTCCCGATTTTCGCGGGACAGTTCCGATTTTAGGGGTCTGTCCCTCTGTCCCGAGTTGCTAGCCATCTGTCCCGATTTGCCCCAGGCATTTAAAAAAAAAATATTTTTTTTTATTCTATTGAGCCCATACTCAGAAGCAGCTGGCTTTGCTCTCACATGGTTAGATACCTGTTATATTCCCTGTGGAAAAGGAATGGTGTGTGGGTTAAGCAGGAGTAAGAAGGCTGTATACACCTGACCACGGGTAATGGTGTCCTCTCTAACCTACCTCTGGTAATGATGATATCTAACCCCTGGTGATAATACTAGCATGGCTTCAGTTTTATACAATGAGCAGTGCCAATACCAGGGTAACGAACAGTGTAACGAACAGTGGCAGCCGCAGACTGCCAGCTAATGTGCTTGCCAACCCCAGGACCGCATACAATGAATTACAGATACCCATATATGATGTAGTGTGTGTGTCTATCTGTATCCATAACTGTGTGTGTGTATCTGTATGTATAAGTTTATGCTATGTAGTGTGTGTGTGTCTGCATGTAAGCTATGTAGTGTGTGTATGTGTATCTGCATGTATAAGTGTGTATCTGCATGTATAAGTGTATGCTATGTAGTGTGTGTGTGTCTGCATGTATAAGTGTATACTATGTAGTGTCTGTGTATCTGCATGTATAAGTGTATGCTATGTAGTGTGTGTTTATCTGCATGTGTAAGTGTATGCTATGCAGTGTGTGTGTATCTGCATGTGTAAGTGTATTCTATGTAGTGTGTGTGTGTATCTGCATGTATAAGTGTGTATCTGCATGTATAAGTGTATGCTATGTAGTGTGTGTGTGTCTGCATGTATAAGTGTATACTATGTAGTGTCTGTGTATCTGCATGTATAAGTGTATGCTGCATGTATAAGTGTATGCTATGTAGTGTGTGTTTATCTGCATGTGTAAGTGTATGCTATGTAGTGTGTGTTTATCTGCATGTGTAAGTGTATGCTATGCAGTGTGTGTGTATCTGCATGTGTAAGTGTATTCTATGTAGTGTGTGTGTGTATCTGCATGTATAAATGTATACTATGTAGTGTGTGTGTATCTGCATGTATAAGTGTATGCTATGTAGCGTGTGTGTATCTGCATGTATAAGTGTATGCTATGTAGTGTGCAGTGACGTGCAGTGAGGTCAGAGGCAGGTGAGGCACTGGCTAGGATATGCCTTCATTCTTTAGATATCCTTTGTTGAAGAAATAGCAATGTACATGGGTGAGCCAATCACATGAGGCATCTATTGTGCAGCCACATATCAGCAGCTACTGAGCATATTTAGATATGATTTTCATCAAAGGATATCAAGAGAATGAAGGAAAGTAGTAATAACGGGTGGGAGAGACAGGGAGAGAGAGATAGACAGAGAGACAGAGGGGGAGAGAGAGACAAAGAGACAGAGGAGAGAGAGAGAGACAAAGAGAGACAGAGGGTAGAGAGAAAGACAAAGAGACCATGGGGGAGAATGAGACACATAAGGATAGAGACAGAGGGGGTTGGAGAGACAGGGAGAGAGAGATGGATAGAGAGAGAGAGAGAGAGAGAGAGAGAGAGAGAGAGAGAGAGAGAGAGACAGAAAAAGAGAGAGAGAAGAGAGAGAGACACAGAGGGGGAGAGAGAAAGATACACAGAGGAGAGAGAGACAGAGGGGGAGGGAGAAAGGGAGAGACAGAGGGGGAGGGAGAAAGGGAGATACAGAGGGGGAGGGAGAGAGAGACAGAGGAGAGAGAGAGACAGAGGAGAGAGACAGAGGAGAGAGAGACAGAGGGGAGAGAGAGAGAGAGACACAGAGGGGAGAGAGAGAGAGACAGAGGAGAGAGAGAGACAGAGGGGAGAGAGAGGGGGAGAGAGAGAGAGGGATAGAGAGACAGAGGGGAGAGAGAGAGACAGGGGGGAGAGATAGAGAGAGAGAAAGACAGAGGGGGAGAGATAGAGAGACAGGGGGAGAGAGAGAGAGACAGGGAGAGAGAGAGAGACAGGGAGAGGGAGAGAGAGAGAGAGACAGGGGGGAGAGAGAAGGGAGAGAGAGAGAGAGAGAGAGAGAGAGAGAGAGACAGGGGGAGAGAGAGAGGGACAGAGGGGAGAGAGGGGGAGAGGGAGAAAGAGAGGGACAGAGGGGAGAGAGAGAAACAGAGGGGAGAAAAAGAGAGAGAGAAGAGAGAGACAGAGGGGAGAGAGAGACAGAGGGGGAGAGAGAGAAAAAGAGGCACAGAGGGGAGAGAGAGAGACAGACAGAGGGGAGAGAGAGAGAAAGAGGGGGAGGGAGAAAGGGAGAGAAGGAGGGGGAGGGAGAAAGGGAGAGACAGGGGGAGGGAGAAAGGGAGAGACAGGGGGAGGGAGAAAGAGAGAGACAGAGGGAGAGAAAGAGAGAGAGACAGATGGGAGAAAGGGAGAGACAGAAACAGATGGGGGAGAGAGACAGAGGGGGATGGAGAAAGGGAGAGACAGAAGGGAGAGAGAGAGAGGGGAGAGATAGAGAGAGAGAGGGGGAGAGAGAGAGAGAGAGGGGGGGGGGAGAGGGGGGGGAGAGAGAGAGAGAGAGAGAGAGACAGAGGGGGAGGGATTAAGAGACAGAGGGGGAGGTATAGAGAGACAGAGGAGAGAGAGAGGGGAGAGAGAGAGACAGATGGGAGAGAGAGAGAGAGAGAGAGAGACAGAGGGGGATGGAGAAAGGGAGAGACAGAAGGGAGAGAGAGAGGGGGGAGAGAGAGACAGAGGGGGATGGAGAAAGGGAGAGACAGAAGGGAGAGAGAGAGAGAGAGAGAGAGAGGAGAGAGAGAGACAGAGGAGGAGGGATAGAGAGACAGAGGGGGAGAGAGAGATGCGGTGAGAGAGAGAGAGACAGAGGGGGAGGGATAGAGAGACAGAGGGGGAGGGATAGAGAGACAGAGGGGAAAGAGAGAGAAGAGAGAGGTAGAGGGGGAAAGAGAGACACAGAGGGGAGAGAGAGACAGACAGACAGAGGGGGAGAGAGAGAGAGACAGAGGGGAGAGAGAGAAGAGAGGGGGAGAGAAAGAGAGACAGAGGGGAGAGAGAGAAGAGAGAGGGGAGAGAGAGACAGAGGGGGAGAGAGAGACAGAGGGGGAGAGAGAGACAGGGGGAGAGAGAGAAAGAGAGAGACAGTGGGGAGAGAGAGAAGAGAGAGACAGTGGGGAGAGAGAGACAGAGGGAAGAGTGACAGAGGGGGAGAGAGAGAAAGAGAGACACAGAGGGGAGAGAGAGACAGACAGAGGGGAGAGAGACAGAGGGGGAGGGAGAAAGGGAGAGACAGAGGGGGAGGGAGAAAGGGAGAGACAGAGGGGGAGGGAGAAAGGGAGAGACAGAGGAGGAAGGAGAAAGGGAGAGACAGAGGGGAGAGAGAGAGACAGAGGGGAGAGAGAGAGACAGAGGGGAGAGAGAGAGACAGAGGGGAGAGAGAGAGACAGAGGGGAGAGAGACAGAGGGGAGAGAGAGAGACAGAGGGGAGAGAGAGAGACATGGGGGAGAGAGAGAGACATGGGGGAGAGAGAGAGACATGGGGGAGAGAGAGAGACATGGGGGAGAGAGAGAGACATAGGGGAGAGAGAGAGACAGAGGGGAGAGAGACAGAGGGGGAGAGAGAGAGAGAGACAGAGGGGAGAGAGAGGGGGGAGAGAGAGAGAGACAGAAGGGGGAGAGAGAGAGAGAGACAGAGGGGAGAGAGAGAGAGAGACAGAGGGGAGAGAGAGAGGGGGGAGAGAGAGAGAGAGAGAGGAGAGAGACAGACAGAGGGGAGAGAGAGAGAGACAGAGGGGAGAGAGAGAGACAGAGGGGAGAGAAACATACAGGGGGAGACATAGGGGAGGGGAGAGAGAGACAGAGGGGAGGGGGAGAGACACAGGGGAGGGGGGGGAGAGACACAGGGGGAGGGGGGGTGGAGGGGAGACCCAGGGGAGGGGGGGTGGGGGGGAGACCCAGGGGAGGGGGGGGGAGACCCAGGGGAGGGGGGGTGGGGGAGAGACACAGGGGAGGAGGGGTGGGAGAGACACAGGGGAGGAGGGGTGGGGGAGACACAGGGGATGAAATGGAGGTTCTGAAGTCAGCAGTGGTGTACCATTACCAAGCAAATTGAGCAGTGCACATACCTTTAATCTGCAGCTCTGCTAGACATGGTGACACTGTCTGACTGAGCACTTCACACTATGGCACAGGGCAACTGCATTACACACACACAGGCAGCTTCTTTCCCTCTCAGCAGGAAATGACAGTTTGAAATCAGAGTGCTGTCCCAGGTTACCAAGGCAATGCTCTGATTTAAAACTGTCATGTACCAGTGGGGGGGCCGCGGGGGTCGAGGGGGGGCCGCGGGGGGGGGTGAGGGGGGGCCGCGGGGGGCGAGGGGGGGCCGCGGGGGGCGAGGGGGGGGCCGCGGGGGGGGGGGGAGGGGGGGTCGCAAGAAAAAAAAAAAGTTGAAAAAAAAAAGTTGAGAAAATAAAATTACACCAGCACCAGTACAGTACCATAGTGTAACTTACTCTCTCTAGATTGTCATTGTAGACCTGTAGGCTGCCTGGCTCACAAACAGGGCAATAAAATACTTTACTTACCGTTATCCAGGGCAGGTCCATCTCAGCACTGTCAGGCTCAGCACTCAGCTCTCCTGTCTTCTCCGGTCTCTTCTCTCTTCTTGTCCTTGATTCCCGCCAGTCCTACTGGAGCAAGCCTCCAATAGCAGTGAGCTCTGAGCCTCTGACACCCACGTCACACTCAGGCAGCTGCTTAGAGAGCAGCCTCTAATAGGATCTGTATGGGCTGCAAAGAGACTTAAGTGCCACTGGGTGGCGCAGTCTCTAGCAGCACTTAGACATGGAGCAGTGAGCTGAGCTCTGACATCACACTCCGGCAGCTGCTTAGAGAGCAGCCTCTATAAGATACGGTATGGGCTGCAGACAGAGACTTAAGTGCCACTGGGTGGCACATTCTCTAGCTGGCGGGTGGCAGGCGGCAGAGGTGGGGGGGGAGGGGGGTACCTTGGTTACCTAAAAAAAAATTATATATAAAAATAAAAAATATATATATTTTTTATTTTTAACATTATAAATAAAGTGAGTGTAATTACACACATAGGACAGGGGAGGCGCTGCCTCCCCTGCCTCCTATGACAGCACGTCACTGGTAGTGTGTGTGTGTATCTGCATGTGTAAGTGTATGCTATGTAGCGTGCTACTGTGCATTTTTGCTGACTTTAAAGGCCAGAATCTAGAATATTAATGGGGAATGCAGAGAGTAGTTTTAAAGAATTTATTAATAAATGTGCAATTAAGATAAAAATATTTAGCAAAGTCTTTGCAAAGGATAATTAAATACAGCGCTCACATAGCCATACCAGTGGTTTGAGCTTGTTTGATTTGCTGCCTAAGTGCATTAAAATATATGACTTTATTTAGAATTTTATTTTTATTACTTTGGTCTTATGATTTTTTAAGCCCCGCCCACCACATTTACATTTTTTTGCCAGGGGGGGGGGGTGTCCCTCTTTTGAATTTTGAAATGTTGGGAGGTATGCAGATGTCATAGTATAAGTTAAACTGAACACATGCAGGCACATCACATACAGAAATCACAGGTGCCATAGTATAGGTTAAACTGATCACATGCACACAGTAATCAGATATGTCATAGTATAGGCTAAACTTAACACATGCAGGCACACCACATATAGAAATCACAGGTGCCATAGTATAGGTTAAACTGAACACATGCAGGCACATCACATACACACAGAAATCACATATATCATAGTATAGGCTAAACTAAACACTTGCAGGCACATCACATGCACAAAGAAATCACATATATCATAGTATAGGCTAAACTAAACACTTGCAGGCACATCACATGCACACAGAAATCACATATATCATAGTATTGGCTAAACTAAACACTTGCAGGCACATCACATGCACACAGAAATCACATATATCATAGTATAGGCTAAACTAAACACTTGCAGACACATCACATGCACACATAAATAACATATATTATAGTATAGGCTAAACTAAACACTTGCAGGCACATCACATGCACACAGAAATCACAGATATAGAATAGGCTAAATTGAACACATCTTTAAAAATGTCATTATTATACCTTTAATAATACTAATGAGTATTATTCATCGATTGAGAGACAGTTAATAATAATAAAATACTATGGACACCCTCTGCAAGGATCAGTAGTGCTGATATGATTATACTAACAAATAACACTACATTTGGGAATTCTTATTACAAAATTTATCAAGCTTTATTACACTTAGATAAGAACATGACACCATGAATAAATTCGCAAGGTTCTTTTAATTATTTCAATAGTTTTCTCACTTATTTTTATTCCACTTTCATATTTATTTATTTTTTGTTTTACTTCATCTTAAGTCATTTCATGTTAGGGACACTAGGGGCTCGATTTACCAAAGCCCTACAGCTGCAAGTTCTCACAAGAACTTGCTCGCCGTAATTTATCAAGCAGCGGTCACCAGATCACCACTTCCTTAACCTCTACGCCACCTCTAAGGTGGCGAAATTCAATCTACGCGGTCGAGTCCGACTGAGGAGATTGACAGCTCCTGACTGCACGTGATTGGCTGTGCGTGGGCAGGGGGCGGGATTGCACGCAAGCGCAAAATTGTGCTCGTGTGCAATGTTGATTACCTGCGGGTAATTTCGCCCCGCCACAGGCGAGCTGAGGCGTAGAGGGCCGCGTATACGTGCCCCTGTACACCTCAGCTTTGATAAATCTAGCCATAGGGCATTGGTGAGGAGTCTTAGGAGCTCCTGTGTTTTTAGAAAGCCTTAGAATACTTTAATCTTTCTGTAGTATAATTATTCTTAGAAGTTCCACACCGCACACCATGTAGTACTACTAGTGATCTAATGCTAATAGCAAGTATTGGTATGATAGGATTGCTATGCACTCGCTATTTTTAATGCACAAATATCGAACCACTCTATTTAATAAGCCTGGCTTGAATAATTTTATACAATTACTTTGTGCAAGTGTTACCAGTCGGCTTTTCTTACAACCTCAGTGTGTTGTTTCTTGTGCATTACTGGTTGCATCCAGGATACACAAGCAATCTATTATAGCTACCAGCAACCAGAGATTTCGTAAAAAGATTGCTACACACTTGTTGTTATTTCTGTATGATTACAGAACCATTAAAGGGACACTGAACCCATTTTTTTTTATCTTTAATGATACAGATAGAGCATGACATTTTAAGCAACTTTCTTATTTACTCCAATTATCAATTTTTCTTTGTTCTCTTGCTATCTTTATTTTAAAAGCAGGAATGTAAATCTTAGCAGCCAGCCCATTTTAGGTTCAGCACCATGGATAGTGCTTGCTTATTGGAGGCTTACATTTACCCACCAATAAGCAAGCATAACCCAGGTTCTCAACCAAAAATGGGCCAGCTCCTATGCATCACATTCCTGCTTTTTAAATAAAGATAGCAAGAGAACGAAGATAAATTGATAATAGGAGTAAATTAGAAAATTGCTTAAAATTGCATGCTCTATCTGAATCATGAAAGAAAAAAATTGAGTTTAGTGTCCCTTTAACATTTACTTTACAAGCCTGGCTTATAACATGTGTAGGCAATCACTGCATGATAACGATACCAGTAGACTAAACAATATTACAATTATATTAGCAAGCTAGCTTTATACCATACATCTAATACTCTAGTACGGTGTTTATCTTCTACTTACTGCTACATATACTACGCAAAGTGCCTAAGTGTGGTTTTAAGTTTATTTCTCCTATTTTTATTAATCCCAATAAAAGTTATATTTTAACTATGTTTGTGCTGTTTTCCCATTAGTTACACATGAGTTGTTACGCAAGTTGTACTTCAACCAACTCTATAACTTAAGAGTTGGTCCTATCACCTCTCTTTATATTTGTGTAGTTTAGAGTTCAATACACAGCACCTATACCCTTCCACACAGTATTAATTTATTTATCTGTTTAAATTAGGGATTGGGGCGACAAATCCTACATAAGTAGTGCCATTGGTATTTTCAATTTCAAGTTTAAACTGAACACATGCAGGCACATCACATGCACACTAAAATCACATATGGCAGTGGAGGGCCCTCCAGTGGGCCTGTAAAAAAATTAAGGGATAACGGACTAGAAGTCTGGAGTGTTCTAGGTGTTAGTTACATTGTTGGAAGTTTGGGGGCGGGTGTCTCTGCTTACCTTTATAGGTTCTTGTTGCAGTGGATCCGGCCTCTTTGTTCCTAGTATCCAGACTTCAAGGGTGCTTTCCCCGCCCGCCCGTCCCTGGAAGAAGAAGAGGTGGCAATACGATGGTAACTGGTAGGGATTAGCAATCCTGGCTTGGGTAGGTTTAGTTGTGCTAGCCCTGTAAGCCCAGGTTTTAATGTAGCCTCCCACCTGTTTCTGACATGTTGCACAACTCGCCAGAGGAGGTTGCCTTAATGGGCTGGTAGTTGATACCCTAGCTGACGGTCGGTCAGGGACTTGAGAGCGGGCAGGGAGAGAGAAGAGTGACGCCCTAATATGGGGAGGCGACGCCCACTAGGTGCCGACCTAGGGGTTACTCCCCCTATGTATCATAGGCCAAAGACCTCTACAAATGAACAACTCTCTCTCTCTCTGCCATTGAGCGCATGCAATCTGTGGTGCGCTGCAGACACCAGAAAGGGGCCCTGGCCATCTAGCAGTAGGGGTTAGGTTAGGTTTAGATGCCCCCACCAGTTAACAAACTTGTTACAAGTTTTAATGTCATTTATTAAAGAGTTGCCTAATATTGGCATATTAGCCATGATTAAGGAGTTTATGATAATAAAAACGACCCTGACCAGTCTTTCTCCCAAACATGGTGTTGTGTGTTGTTTTGATAAGTTATGCTAGTTAACATAAGGCCGTAATAGGAGGTTTATCTCTTATGTCATAGTATACGCTAAACTGAACACATGCAGGCACATCACATGCACACAGAAATTTCATATCAGATGTAATACGAAAGGAAAAACAGAATCTCTCTCTCTCTCTCTCTCTCTCTCTCTCTCTCTCTCTCTCTCTCTCTCTCTCTCTCTCTCTCTCTCTCTCTCTCTCTCTCTCTCTCTCTCTCTCTCTCTCTCTCTCTCTCTCTCTCTCTCTCTCTCTCTCTCTCTCTCTCTCTCTCTCTCTCTCTCTCTCTCTCTCTCTCTCTCTCTCTCTCTCTCTCTCTCTCTCTCTCTCTCTCTCTCTCTCTCTCTCTCTCTCTCTCTCTCTCTCTCTCTCTCTCTCTCTCTCTCTCTCTCTCTCTCTCTCTCTCTCTCTCTCTCTCTCTCTCTCTCTCTCTCTCTCTCTCTCTCATTAGTTTAAAAAAATTGTAATTCGTTTTTTATTTTCTGTAATTTAGTGTTTGTTTTTTTCCGTAATTTAGTTTATTTAATTTAATTGTAATTAATTGTAGGTAGTTTAGGTAATTAGTTTAATGATAGTGTAGTGTTAGGTGAAATTGTAACAGGTCAGGATTTATTTTACATGTAAATAGCTAAGTAGTTATTAAATAGTTAATAACTCTTTAATAACTATTCTACCTAGTTAAAATAAATGCAAAGTTGCCTGTAAAATAAAAATAAATCCTAAACTAGCTACAATGTAACTATTAGTTATATTGTAGCTAGCTTAGGGTTTATTTTATCTGTAAGTATTTAGCTTTAAATAGGATTAATTTATTTAATTATGTTAAATTTATTTAGTTTAATTTAAATTATATTTAAGTTGGGGGGTTAGACTTAGGGTTAGACTTAGGTTTAGGGGTTAATAAATGTATTATAGTAGCGGCGATGTTGGGGTCAGAAGATTAGGGGTTAATAAATGTAGGTAGGTGTCGGCGACATTTGGGGGGTTAGATTAGGGGTTAATAAAATTTGACTAGTGTTTGCAAGGCGGGAGTTAATACATTTATTAAAGTGGCGGAGATGTCCAGTCGGCAGATTAGGGGTTAATAATTGTAGGTAGGTGGCGGCGACTTTGGGGGCGGCAGATTAGGGGTTCATAGGTATAATGTAGGTGGCAGCGATGTCCGGTCAGCAGATTAGGGGTTAAAAAAAATATTTTAGTGTTTGCAATGTGGGGGGCCTCAGTTTAGGGGTTAATAGGTAGTTTATGGGTGTTAGTGTACTTTTTAGCACTTTAGTTAAGAGCTTTATGTTCCGGCATTAGCCCATAAAACTCTTAACTGCTGACTTTCAAATGTGGTAGGAGTCTAGCCAGGAGAGGCTGTACCGCTCACTTTTTCCAAGACTCATAATACCAGCGTTATAAGAAAAGTGAGCGGTACACCTGTACCTGCCAGACTCGTAATACCAGTGGGCTGTAAAAAGCAGCATTAGGACCCCTTAACGCTGCTTTTTTACTCTAACGCCAAACTCGTGATCTAGCCGTATAGAATTGATAATTATGCCATGTTTGGTCTTAAATTGTGCATCTTCAGTAGTATTAAATAGTCACACATATGTTGACCAGATAAGTTGTTTTTTTTAACTAGAAAATAATGAGTATATTAAATATACGTTTTAAATGTATATAAGAAAAAAAAAGTTTCTGTAGTATTTACTAAACAAAGCTACATTCCAGTTGTCTGTTGCCCCCCATGGGCTAAAACTAGTATTACAGCCAGAAGGGTTGGCTGTTAAGAGAGTTAAGAGATATGCATTTACAAGGGCCAGTGAGAGACAAGCTCTGATTAAGGGCATTCCCAAATTTTACTGGGTGATTAGAAGAGAGGCAGGCTTTATCACAGGGATAAAGGCTCATGCACAGGAAGTAATGAAGGCTGATGCTGCTTAACTTGACTGCTAAATTGACCTGCTGCTTGGATTTACAGTCTTTGTGTGATAAACGCTTGGGACCCTCTTTACAGGAAAGAGCAAATAAAACTGGGCCTAACATTCACTTCCAGATCTGTGCTTAATCTCCTATATGACAGTGAAAAGAATTTGGATTAAGAAGCTGAACTCTCATATGGGTACTTGGTAATGTATTGTGATTTTTGTAATTTAATATTTTAAAGCAAAGACATTCTTTGTTGCTAGTTTAATTGAAGCTGGTGATTTAAAGGGGTATTTGGTATTTTAAATTTATGTTCCATAGTCCTGTGTAGTTTAGAAATAGTCATATATTTGTGCTAAGTAATTTTATTGCTAGAAAAGATTTTGTATTCCATATTTATGTCAGTTTTATTATTGTGAAATCTCTTAGAACTGCACATAAATTGATTATTGTGGTTAAATCTCTGGTTGTTGCAAGTTCGTATTCCATATTTTGGCATTAGACTAGTGTTACATAGAAACATAGAAACATAGATATTGACGGCAGATAAGAGCCATAGGCCCAGCAAGTCTGCCCCACCTTACCTAACAGTATAAACTTATCTAGTTCGTAGGATAGCCCTATGCTTGTCCCATGCATTTTTAAAGTCCCCCACAGTGTTTGTTGCTACTACCTCTTGAGGAAGTTTATTCCATAAATCAATCACTCTTTCTGTAAAGAAGTGCTTCCTCAAATTACTCCTGAATCTACTACCCTTTAGCTTGAGCTCATGACCCCTTGTTCTTGAATTTTCCATTTTATGTAAAATACCCACAGCCTCAGTTTTACTAAACCCTTTAATGTACTTGAAAGTTGCTATCATATCACCTCTTTCCCTTCTCTCCTCTAAGCTATACATATTTAGGTCATTGAGCCTATCCTGGTAAGTTTTATTTTTTAGACCATGTACCATTTTGGTAGCCCTCCTTTGCACAGATTCAAGTTTGTTAATATCCTTCTGAAGATATGGCCTCCAGAACTGTTGCCAGCTAATTACACATTGTTCTGGTATAATTCAGGTGTGATTTTATTAAGTGATTCATTTTAAAAAAGGTTAATTTAAAGAAATATTTATTTTATAGGTTGCTTGGTATAGAAAATTGTAACAACATAGACATACTGTATATATAATTGATTCATAATCTATTTTCTACATAAATATATTCAATGTGTATATAAAGCTTAACTGATCAGAACTAAGGATTAAATATTAATTTTTAATAAAAATATTGACATTAGTTGCCTGGGCAGTTTCAGGCTAATTTAGATGAGGATTAAAATAATACAAAAGAGGTGCTAAAGTCACAGCTGTCAGCAGGCCAGTGTTCTGTAAGAAGAGCGAATTCATCAGACTAGCGAACGGAAGTGACGTTCCATCAGCTGTCTGATTAAAAAATATGCACCACGCATGCGCTGCTCTTCATCATAACATTCCAATGCAACTATGTCACAGCCATTCAGAACAGTGAACAGAACAGCTGCGCGCACTAACAACATTTCTATTAGTATTTGTAAATACACTTTACTGTTCTTTTAAGTTGGGTATAATGCAGGCATCATGCATTGTCTTTTTATTCAGTGCTACTGTAGCTAGTGGTCCTTTCATATTAACATGCTCAAAGCTGGCTCAGGATGTGGGTTTTGCCTGAGTTTTGCTTCTGGTTCCTAAATGTTTTCGATTACTCTAAATATTAAATACATATCTGTATACAAACCTCTATGTATGTGGCTTTCCAGTCTTCTTGCTAGTTAATAAGTTTGCTATAAATTCTGTAACCCCTGGCTAATTGTTCCACATTTGTACTGCACAATCACCTAGATTACGCGTTTTGCGTTACAACTTTTAAAGCTGTATAAGGGGCAATTTCAGCCTAAAAGCAGTAATGCAGCTATTGCGAGTCGTGTCTGTATAGCTATACCGCAAGCATTTTAGCCTGTAATGCAACATCCATTTCACACTCAAAAAAATATAATATAGTTATTAACCCCTATTCCGCCGCTCCCCGACATCGCCGACACTATAATAAAGTTATTATCCCCTAAACCTCCGGCCTCCCACATCTCCGAAACTAAATAAACCTATTAACCCCTAAACAGCCGGCCCCCTACATTGCAAAACACTAATTTAAACTATTAACCCCTAAACCTAACACCCCCTAACTTTAACTTAAAATTACAATATAACTATATTTAAATAAATAAAAAAATAAAAAACTTAGCTGTGAAATAAAAATAAATCTAACATTAAACTATAAATAAACCTAACCTTACTATTCTAATAAAATAAAAATTACTACCAATTAAAAAAATCTAAATTACAAATTTACAAAAACCTAACACTGCGAGAAAAATTAAAAAATCTAAAATTATAAAAAAAAACACTAAGCTTACAAAACATAAACAAAATTATCAAAAATAAAAACAATTACCCCCTATCTAATAGCCCTATAAAAATAACCCCCCCCCCAAAATAAAAACACCCCCTAGCTTACAATAAACTACCAATAGCCCTTAAAAGGGCCTTTTGTAGGGCATTGCCCTAAGTTAAACAGCTCTTTTACCTGTAAAAAAATGCCCTTTTAAGGGCAATGAAAAAGAGCTGAATGCCCTTTTAAGGACAATGCCAATACAAATGCCCCTTTAGGGGGCAAAATGTAGCTTAGTTTTTTTTTAGAGTTAGGTTTTTTTTATTTTGGGGGGTTAGTTGGGTGTTGGGTTTTACTGTTGGGTGAACTTTGTATTTTTTTTACAGGTAAAAGAGCTGTTTAACTTAGGGCAATGCCCTACAAAAGGACCTTTTAAGGGCTATTAGTAGTTTATTGTAGGCTAGGGGATGTTTTTATTTTGGGTGGGCTTTTTTATTTTAATAGGGCTGGTAGATTAGGTGTAATTGTTTTTATTTTTGATAATTTCGTTTATTATTTTTTGTAAGCTTATTGTTTTTTATTTTTCATAATTTAGTGTTTATTTTTTTGTAATTTTAGATTTTTAATTTTTTTTCATAGGGTTAGGTTTTTTTAAATTTGTAATTTAGATTTTTTACTTGGTAGTATTTTCTTTTTTATTAGAGTAGTAAGGTTATGTTAAATAATACTTTAATGTTAGGTTAATTTTTATTTCACAGGTACGTTTTTATTTATTTAAATAAAGTTATATTGTAATTTTGATTTAGTGGGGTGTTAGGTTTAGGAGTTAATAGTTTAATTTAATGCATTGCGTTGTGGGAGGCCGGCGGTATAGGGGTTAATAGGTTTATTTAGTGGAGGAGATGTGGGAGGCCGGAGGTTTAGGGATTAATAGGTTTATTTAGTTGCAGATATGTGGGTGGCCGGAGGTTTAGGGGTTAATAACTTTATTATAATGTTGGCAATGTCGGGGAGCAGCTGAATAGGGGTTAATAAATTTTATTAGTGGCGCCGATATCGGGAGCAGCAAATTAGGGGTTAATAGCTTTATTTAGGTGGAGGAGATGTCGGGGCGGTGGATTAGGGGTGTTTAGACTTGGGGTTTATGTTAGGGTGTTAGGTTTAAATTTAACTTTTTTTCTATGGGGCCTATTTATCATGATGTGAGCGGACACTATCCGATATTGCGGATCATATCTGCTACACATTGATAAATGCAGACAGCATAAGCTCTCGGAATTTATCATTGCACCAGAAGTTCTTGTGAACTGCTGGTGCAATACCGCCCTCAATCGATTGGGTTGATTTCCAACAATGTCTGTCCGCCGACTTAGAGCAGGCGGACAGGTTATGGAGCAGCGGAGCATCAAGCTCTGTTCGGAGCTTGATAATTCGGCCCCTATGGGGGAAGCATGGACAAGCACGTCAAAGCAGCCCTTGGCTTTTGTGTGGTATGGAGCTTGACGCCACCATATCACACGCACAAGAAGGCTTTTCAGTAACTCGTAATGGCAGCACTATGGAGGGTGAAATAACGTAGGATGTATTGTCATCCACCAAACCCTAACTTACATTCTCTTAGATAAGTTTCGTAATGCACCTTCACCTTTAGCGCACTTGGCTTAGCACTCCTTTGCGTTAGCACTTGAGGGAAAGCCAGAAAAGGGTGTTGTAGCCCACCCCATAGAAGTATAAGGGAAGATGACAGCGCTATCTAACTTCCAGATGTTAACAAGCCTGAAGTTTTGCCTTGAGCAATAACTTTTTACTTTCAAGACTAGGAGCGCTATTGATTTAACTTGAGCGGTGTTAACTCAATAGCGCTAGTATTTTTGTGCTCCACTTGTAATTGCTGGATTTGCTATAGCATGGGCTGATTAACTTTTGTGCTTTCCACTTGTAATCTAGCCATATCTCTCTCTTACTTTATGACTTTATATAGATCTGTATACAAGTAAATTTCAGTATATCTGAGACACATTTTATCCTCTATAACAGGGGTGCCCAATAGGTAGATTGTGATCTACCAGTAGATCGTGAATGCACTGCTGCTAGATCGCGGCCGATGTGATCAAAATGATGTCGTCAAGTTAAGCGATCTCAACACTGGAGTGTGAGTAGAGTATGGTTGCTAGGGATACTACTTTATCTACCACAGTGTGTGAAGTGGCAGGTCATTAAACAGTCTGATGGTCGGACATGAAAAGTACTACAGGATTGGATCTTGAGGTACATCGATTTCAACCAACCAATGTAGATGATTTTTGAGCAACAACACAATAGGCCTTTCAAAAGCATGGCTGAGTGAGTACTCTCCCAATGGATATGGTGGTATAGTATAGTTAGGAGGGTAAGTGTCAATAGATAGAAAAAGTAAAGGCGGAGGCTGTTGTGCTATGCTAAAGGAAGAAGTCTGATTGACGTCTGGCAAATTAACACGTTGACCCGGTAAGAAATGGTCTGCATGGCGCGCTATTGAAATTTATTTATGTAAGCCACACTGGGTCATATCTGACAAAGCCTGTGGTGCCAAGTAAAGGGAGTCAGTGGCAGTAATTTGAATACAGTATTATGTAACATGGCACAAGGGGTTGCTCCTGTTAACCTGAATTAAAGTCAATGATAACTTTGTCATCAGGATTAATTTGTATCTTTATGCTTTTGCACATCCATGTGTTGCTAAATCATGCAACCTTAAAGGGATATGAAACACACATTTCAGATATAGCACATGCAATTGTAATCAACTTTCTAATTTACTCATATTATCAATTGTTATTCATTCTCTTGGTATCTTTATTTCAAAAGCAGGAATGTAAGCTTAGGAGCCGGCCCATTTTTAGTGGGTAGATCTCTTTGACCTTGTGAAAAGTAGATCCCAACAATAAAAAATGTGGACACCCCTGCTCTATAAGGTTTATTTTTAATCTATTTGCTCTTTGACCTTTGTCTTTCTCAGACGCTAAATTGGATTAATTTGACAAAAGCTCATAAATACAGTCGCTTTTTGACAAATTAAACTAATTCAGGTAGATACAATGAATGGGTTAACAAACACTTTATCCTCTGCAAATGTCTCTGACAAAATTAATTTAGAACTTATTAAAGCCTCTGTGGAATTCAGTCAGTTTCGGTTGGCCGAATGACAGTTGCCCTTTACCAAGTAGCCGCAATGCAGTAATTATTTTGATTTAGGTTATCAGGGTACAAAAATGCTAAACCATATCACAGTCTTACAGCAGATGTTCTAATTAAAATCTTAATAGGCTTCAATTTTGTTGCTTATGCTCCGTAATACACATCTTAATTACTTGTCAACAAAAGGATTAAACAAGAATGAGGTCTTCTCTGTAGTATTTCATTAACATATTATTTTACAGTTATAAGAGGGACCTTGTACTACAAAAAAATTCCATCTTGCATATAAAAGTTGATTTACACATACTGAAAAATAATTGTTCTAAAAAATGTTAAGCACAACCAGTTTAAATTTAAATTGAATTCTATAGTACTGGATTTGTGCTTCCTACTAATCTTCATTGTCCAATAAGTATAAGTATAACTGCCTCTGCTTTACTGATAGAGAGTAACACACCTCTCTCTGTATATGAGACAAGTAACCACTGCTTCACTGGTAGAGAGTAACACACCTCTCTCTGTATATGAGACAAGTAAACACTGCTTTACTGGTAGAGAGTAACACACCTCTCTCTGTATATGAGACAAGTAAACACTGCTTTACTGGTAGAGAGTAACTCACCTCTGTATATGAGACAAGTAAACACTGCTTTACTGGTAGAGAGTAACACACCTCTCTCTGTATATGAGACAAGTAAACACTGCTTTACTGGTAGAGAGTAACACACCTCTGTATATGAGACAAGTAAACACTGCTTCACTGGTAGAGAGTAACACACCTCTGTATATGAGACAAGTAAACACTGCTTTACTGATAGAGAGTAACACACCTCTGTATATGAGACAAGTAAACACTGCTTTACTGATAGAGAGTAACATACCTCTCTCTGTATATGAGACAAGTAACCACTGCTTTACTGATAGAGAGTAACACACCTCTGTATATGAGACAAGTAAACACTGCTTTACTGATAGAGAGTAACACACCTCTGTATATGAGACAAGTAACCACTGCTTTACTGGTAGAGAGTAACTCACCTCTGTATATGAGACAAGTAAACACTGCTTTACTGGTAGAGAGTAACACACCTCTGTATATGAGACAAGTAAACACTGATTTACTGGTAGAGAGTAACACACCTCTGTATATGGGACAAGTAAACACTGATTTACTGGTAGAGAGTAACACACCTCTGTATATGAGACAAGTAAACAATGCTTTACTGGTAGAGAGTAACACACCTCTGTATATGAGACAAGTAAACAATGCTTTACTGGTAGAGAGTAACACACCTCTGCATATGAGACAAGTAAACACTGCTTAACTGATAGAGAGTAACACACCTCTCTCTGTATATGAGACAAGTAACCACTGCTTAACTGGTAGAGATTAACACACATCTGTATATGAGACAAGTAAACACTGATTTACTGATAGAGAGTAACACACCTCTCTCTGTATATGAGACAAGTAAACACTGCTTTACTGATAAAGAGTAACACACCTCTCTCTGTATATGAGACAAGTAAACACTGCTTTACTGGTAGAGAGTAACACACCTCTGTATATGAGACAAGTAAACACTGCTTTACTGATAGAGAGTAACTCACCTCTGCATATGACACAAGTAAACACTGCTTTACTGGTAGAGAGTAACACACCTCTGTATATGAGACAAGTAAACACTGCTTTACTGATAGAGAGTAACACACCTCTGTATATGAGACAAGTAAACACTGCTTTACTGGTAGAGAGTAACACACCTCTGTATATGAGACAAGTAACCACTGCTTTACTGATAGAGAGTAACTCACCTCTGTATATAAGACAAGTAAACACTGCTTTACTGGTAGAGAGTAACACACCTCTGTATATGAGACAAGTAAACACTGCTTTACTGATAGAGAGTAACTCACCTCTGCATATGAGACAAGTAAACACTGCTTTACTGGTAGAGAGTAACACACCTCTGTATATGAGACAAGTAAACACTGCTTTACTGATAGAGAGTAACACACCTCTGTATATGAGACAAGTAAACACTGCTTTACTGATAGAGAGTAACTCACCTCTGTATATGAGACAAGTAAACACTGCTTTACTGGTAGAGAGTAACACACCTCTGTATATGAGACAAGTAAACACTGCTTTACTGGCGGAGAGTAACACACCTCTGTATATGAGACAAGTAAACAATGCTTTACTGGCAGAGAGTAACACACCTCTGTATATGAGACAAGTAACCACTGCTTTACTGGTAGAGAGTAACACACTTCTCTCTGTATATGAGACAAGTAACCACTGATTTACTGATAGAGAGTAACACACCTCTGCATATGAGACAAGTAAACACTGCTTTACTGATAGAGAGTAACTCACCTCTCTTTGTATATGAGACAAGTAAACACTGCTTTACTGATAGAGAGTAACTCACCTCTCTTTGTATATGAGACAAGTAAACACTGCTTTACTGGTAGAGATTAACACACCTCTGTATATGAGACAAGTAAACACTGCTTTACTGATAGAGAGTAACTCACCTCTGTATATGAGACAAGTAAACACTGCTTTACTGATAGAGAGTAACTCACCTCTCTTTGTATATGAGACAAGTAAACACTGCTTTACTGATAGAGAGTAACTCACCTCTGTATATGAGACAAGTAAACACTGCTTTACTGATAGAGTAACACACCTCTGTATATGAGACAAGTAACCACTGCTTTACTGATAGAGAGTAACACACCTCTGCATATGAGACAAGCAAACACTGCTTAACTGGTAGAGAGTAACACACCTCTGTATATGAGACAAGTAAACACTGATTTACTGGTAGAGAGTAACACACACCTGTATATGAGACAAGTAAACACTGCTTTACTGATAGAGAGTAACATACCTCTCTCTGTATATGAGACAAGTAAACACTGCTTTACTGGTAGAGAGTAACACACTTCTCTCGGTATATGAGACAAGTAAACACTGCTTTACTGATAGAGAGTAACACACTTCTCTCGGTATATGAGACAAGTAAACACTGCTTTACTGGTAGAGAGTAACACACTTCTGTATATGAGACAAGTAAACACTGCTTTACTGATAGAGAGTAACTCTCCTCTGTATATGAGTCAAGTAAACACTGCTTTACTGATAGAGAGTAACTCACCTCTCTTTGTATATGAGACAAGTAAACACTGCTTTACTGATAGAGAGTAACTCACCTCTGTATATGAGACAAGTAAACACTGCTTTACTGATAGAGAGTAACACACTTCTGTATATGAGACAAGTAAACACTGCTTTACTGATAGTGAGTAACTCACCTCTGTATATGAGACAAGTAAACACTGCTTTACTGATAGAGAGTAACACACTTCTGTATATGAGACAAGTAAACACTGCTTTACTGATAGAGAGTAACAGACTTCTCTCGGTATATGAGACAAGTAAACACTGCTTTACTGATAGAGAGTAACACACCTCTCTCTGTATATGAGACAAGTAAACACTGCTTTACTGGTAGAGAGTAACACACTTCTGTATATGAGACAAGTAAACACTGCTTTACTGATAGAGAGTAACTCTCCTCTGTATATGAGTCAAGTAAACACTGCTTTACTGATAGAGAGTAACTCACCTCTCTTTGTATATGAGACAAGTAAACACTGCTTTACTGATAGAGAGTAACACACTTCTGTATATGAGACAAGTAAACACTGCTTTACTGATAGTGAGTAACTCACCTCTGTATATGAGACAAGTAAACACTGCTTTACTGATAGAGAGTAACACACTTCTGTATATGAGACAAGTAAACACTGCTTTACTGATAGAGTAACACACCTCTGTATATGAGACAAGTAACCACTGCTTTACTGATAGAGAGTAACACACTTCTCTCTGTATATGAGACAAGTAACCACTGCTTTACTGATAGAGAGTAACACACTTCTCTCTGTATATGAGACAAGTAACCACTGCTTTACTGGTAGAGAGTAACACACTTCTCTCTGTATATGAGACAAGTAACCACTGCTTTACTGGTAGAGAGTAACACACTTCTCTCTGTATATGAGACAAGTAACCACTGCTTTACTGGTAGAGAGTAACACACCTCTGTATATGAGACAAGTAAACACTGCTTTACTGATAGAGTAACACACACCTGTATATGAGACAAGTAAACACTGCTTTACTGGTAGAGAGTAACTCACCTCTCTCTGTATATGAGACAAGTAAACACTGCTTTACTGATAGAGAGTAACACACTTCTGTATATGAGACAAGTAAACACTGATTTACTGGTAGAGAGTAACTCACTTCTGTATATGAGACAAGTAAACACTGCTTTACTGGAAGAGAGTAACTCACCTCTCTCTGTATATGAGACAAGTAAACACTGCTTTACTGGTAGAGAGTAACACACTTCTGTATATGAGACAAGTAAACACTGATTTACTGATAGAGAGTAACACACTTCTGTATATGAGACAAGTAAACACTGCTTTACTGGTAGAGAGTAACTCAGCTCTCTCTGTATATGAGACAAGTAAACACTGCTTTACTGGTAGAGAGTAACACACTTCTGTATATGAGACAAGTAACCACTGCTTAACTGGTAGAGAGTAACACACCTCTGTATATGAGACAAGTAAACACTGCTTTACTGATAGAGAGTAACACACTTCTGTATATGAGACAAGTAACCACTGCTTAACTGGTAGAGAGTAACACACACCTGTATATGAGACAAGTAAACACTGCTTTACTGATAGAGAGTAACACACCTCTCTCTGTATATGAGACAAGTAAACACTGCTTTACTGATAGAGAGTAACACACCTCTCTCGGTATATGAGACAAGTAAACACTGCTTTACTGATAGAGAGTAACTCACCTCTGCATATGAGACAAGTAAACACTGTTTTACTTATAGAGAGTAACTCACCTCTGTATATGAGACAAGTAAACACTGCTTTACTGATAGAGAGTAACACACCTCTGTATATGAGACAAGTAAACACTGTTTCACTGGTAGAGGAGTAACACACCTCTCTCTGTATATGAGACAAGTAAACACTGCTTTACTGGTAGAGAGTAACACACTTCTGTATATGAGACAAGTAAACACTGATTTACTGGTAGAGAGTAACTCACTTTTGTATATGAGACAAGTAAACACTGCTTTACTGATAGAGAGTAACTCACCTCTGTATATAAGACAAGTAAACACTGATTTACTGATAGAGAGTAACTCACTTCTGTATATGAGACAAGTAAACACTGCTTTACTGGTAGAGAGTAACACACCTCTGTATATGAGACAAGTAAACACTGCTTTACTGATAGAGAGTAACACACCTCTCTCGGTATATGAGAAAAGTAAACACTGCTTTACTGGTAGAGAATAACACACTTCTGTATATGAGACAAGTAAGCACTGCTTTACTGGTAGAGAGTAACTCACCTCTGTATATGAGACAAGTAAACACTGCTTTACTGATAGAGAGTAACACACCTCTCTTGGTATATGAGACAAGTAAACACTGCTTTACTGATAGAGAGTAACACACCTCTCTCTGTATATGAGACAAGTAAACACTGCTTTACTGGTAGAGAGTAACACACTTCTGTATATTTGACAAGTAAACACTGATTTACTGGTAGAGAGTAACTCACTTCTGTATATGAGACAAGTAAACACTGCTTTACTGGTAGAGAGTAACACACCTCTCTCTGTATATGAGACAAGTAAAACTGATTTACTGGTAGAGAGTAACTCACTTTTGTATATGAGACAAGTAAACAATGCTTTACTGGTAGAGAGTAACACACCTCTGTATATGAGACAAGTAAACACTGATTTACTGGTAGAGAGTAACACACCTCTGTATATGAGACAAGTAACCACTGCTTCACTGGTAGAGAGTAACTCACCTCTGCATATGAGACAAGTAAACACTGCTTTACTGGTAGAGAGTAACACACTTCTGTATATGAGACAAGTAAACACTGCTTTACTGGTAGAGAGTAACACACCTCTGTATATGAGACAAGTAAACACTGCATTACTGATAGAGAGTAACACACCTCTGCATATGAGACAAGTAACCACTGCTTCACTGGTAGAGAGTAACTCACCTCTGCATATGAGACAAGTAAACACTGCTTTACTGGTAGAGAGTAACTCACCTCTGCATATAAGACAAGTAAACACTGCTTTACTGGTTGAGAGTAACACACCTCTGCATATGAGACAAGTAAACACTGCTTTACTGGTAGAGAGTAACTCACCTCTGCATATGAGACAAGTAAACACTGCTTTACTGGTAGAGAGTAACACACCTCTGTATATGAGACAAGTAAACACTGCTTTACTGGTAGAGAGTAACTCACCTCTGCATATGAGACAAGTAAACACTGCTTTACTGATAGAGAGTAACACACTTCTGTATATGAGACAAGTAAACACTGCTTTACTGATAGAGAGTAACACACTTCTGTATATGAGACAAGTAAACACTGATTTACTGGTAGAGAGTAACACACCTCTCTCTGTATATGAGACAAGTAAACACTGCTTTACTGATAGAGAGTAACACACTTCTGTATATGAGACAAGTAAACACTGCTTTACTGGTAGAGAGTAACACACCTCTGCATATGAGACAAGTAAACACTGCTTTACTGGTAGAGAGTAACTCACACCTGTATATGAGACAAGTAAACACTGCTTTACTGGTAGAGAGTAACTCACCTCTGCATATGAGAAAAGTAAACACTGCTTTACTGGTAGAGAGTAACACACCTCTGTATACAAGACAAGTAAACACTGATTTACTGGTAGAGAGTAACACACCTCTGTATATGAGACAAGTAAACACTGCTTTACTGGTAGAGAGTAACACACCTCTGTATATGAGACAAGTAAACACTGCTTTACTGGTAGAGAGTAACTCACCTCTGCATATGAGACAAGTAAACACTGCTTTACTGATAGATAGTAACACACCTCTGTATATGAGACAAGTAAACACTGATTTACTGGTAGAGAGTAACACACCTCTCTCTGTATATGAGACAAGTAAACACTGCTTTACTGGTAGAGAGTAACACACCTCTGCATATGAGACAAGTAAACACTGCTTTACTGATAGATAGTAACACACCTCTGTATATGAGACAAGTAAACACTGCTTCACTGGTAGAGAGTAACTCACCTCTGTATATGAGACAAGTAAACACTGCTTTACTGATAGAGAGTAATACACTTCTGTATATGAGACAAGTAAACACTGATTTACTGGTAGAGAGTAACTCACCTCTGCATATGAGACAAGTAAACACTGCTTTACTGGTAGAGAGTAACTCACACCTGTATATGAGACAAGTAAACACTGCTTTACTGGTAGAGAGTAACTCACCTCTGCATATGAGAAAAGTAAACACTGCTTTACTGGTAGAGAGTAACACACCTCTGTATACAAGACAAGTAAACACTGATTTACTGGTAGAGAGTAACACACCTCTGTATATGAGACAAGTAAACACTGCTTTACTGGTAGAGAGTAACACACCTCTGTATATGAGACAAGTAAACACTGCTTTACTGGTAGAGAGTAACTCACCTCTGTATATGAGACAAGTAAACACTGCTTTACTGGTAGAGAGTAACACACCTCTGCATATGAGACAAGTAAACACTGCTTTACTGGTAGAGAGTAACTCACCTCTGTATATGAGACAAGTAAACACTGCTTTACTGGTAGAGAGTAACACACCTCTGCATATGAGACAAGTAAACACTGCTTTACTGGTAGAGAGTAACTAACCTCTGTATATGAGACAAGTAAACACTGCTTTACTGGTAGAGAGTAATACACTTCTGTATATGAGACAAGTAAACACTGATTTACTAGTAGAGAGTAACTCACCTCTGCATATGAGACAAGTAAACACTGCTTTACTGGTAGAGAGTAACTCACACCTGTATATGAGACAAGTAAACACTGCTTTACTGGTAGAGAGTAACTCACCTCTGCATATGAGAAAAGTAAACACTGCTTTACTGGTAGAGAGTAACACACCTCTGTATACAAGACAAGTAAACACTGATTTACTGGTAGAGAGTAACACACCTCTGTATATGAGACAAGTAAACACTGCTTTACTGGTAGAGAGTAACACACCTCTGTATATGAGACAAGTAAACACTGCTTTACTGGTAGAGAGTAACACACCTCTGCATATGAGACAAGTAAACACTGCTTTACTGGTAGAGAGTAACTCACCTCTGTATATGAGACAAGTAAACACTGCTTTACTGGTAGAGAGTAACACACCTCTGCATATGAGACAAGTAAACACTGCTTTACTGGTAGAGAGTAACTCACCTCTGTATATGAGACAAGTAAACACTGCTTTACTGGTAGAGAGTAACACACCTCTGTATACAAGACAAGTAAACACTGATTTACTGGTAGAGAGTAACTCACCTCTGCATATGAGACAAGTAAACACTGCTTTACTGGTAGAGAGTAACACACCTCTGTATACAAGACAAGTAAACACTGATTTACTGATAGAGAGTAACACACCTCTGTATATGAGACAAGTAAACACTGCTTTACTGATAGAGAGTAACACACCTCTGCATATGAGACAAGTAAACACTGCTTTACTGGTAGAGAGTAACACACCTCTGTATACAAGACAAGTAAACACTGCTTTACCGGTAAAGAGTAACACACCTCTGTATATGAGACAAGCAAACACTGCTTTACTGATAGAGAGTAACACACCTCTGCATATGAGACAAGTAAACACTGCTTTACTGGTAGAGAGTAACACACCTCTGTATATGAGACAAGTAAACACTGCTTTACTGATAGAGAGTAACAAACTTCTGTATATGAGACAAGTAAACACTGCTTTACTGGTAGAGAGTAACACACCTCTCTCTGTATATGAGACAAGTAAACACTGCTTTACTGATAGAGAGTAACACACTTCTGTATATGAGACAAGTAAACACTGCTTTACTGGTAGAGAGTAACACACCTCTGCATATAAGACAAGTAAACACTGCTTTACTGATAGATAGTAAAACACCTCTGTATATGAGACAAGTAAACACTGCTTTACTGATAGAGAGTAATACACTTCTGTATATGAGACAAGTAAACACTGATTTACTGGTAGAGAGTAACTCACCTCTGCATATGAGACAAGTAAACACTGCTTTACTGGTAGAGAGTAACTCACACCTGTATATGAGACAAGTAAACACTGCTTTACTGGTAGAGAGTAACTCACCTCTGCATATGAGAAAAGTAAACACTGCTTTACTGGTAGAGAATAACACACCTCTGTATACAAGACAAGTAAACACTGATTTACTGGTAGAGAGTAACACACCTCTGTATATGAGACAAGTAAACACTGCTTTACTGGTAGAGAGTAACACACCTCTGTATATGAGACAAGTAAACACTGCTTTACTGGTAGAGAGTAACTCACCTCTGCATATGAGACAAGTAAACACTGCTTTACTGATAGATAGTAACACACCTCTGTATATGAGACAAGTAAACACTGATTTACTGGTAGAGAGTAACACACCTCTCTCTGTATATGAGACAAGTAAACACTGCTTTACTGGTAGAGAGTAACACACCTCTGCATATGAGACAAGTAAACACTGCTTTACTGGTAGAGAGTAACACACCTCTGCATATGAGACAAGTAAACACTGCTTTACTGATAGATAGTAACACACCTCTGTATATGAGACAAGTAAACACTGCTTCACTGGTAGAGAGTAACTCACCTCTGTATATGAGACAAGTAAACACTGCTTTACTGATAGAGAGTAATACACTTCTGTATATGAGACAAGTAAACACTGATTTACTGGTAGAGAGTAACTCACCTCTGCATATGAGACAAGTAAACACTGCTTTACTGGTAGAGAGTAACTCACACCTGTATATGAGACAAGTAAACACTGCTTTACTGGTAGAGAGTAACTCACCTCTGCATATGAGAAAAGTAAACACTGCTTTACTGGTAGAGAGTAACACACCTCTGTATACAAGACAAGTAAACACTGATTTACTGGTAGAGAGTAACACACCTCTGTATATGAGACAAGTAAACACTGCTTTACTGGTAGAGAGTAACACACCTCTGTATATGAGACAAGTAAACACTGCTTTACTGGTAGAGAGTAACACACCTCTGCATATGAGACAAGTAAACACTGCTTTACTGGTAGAGAGTAACTCACCTCTGTATATGAGACAAGTAAACACTGCTTTACTGGTAGAGAGTAACACACCTCTGTATACAAGACAAGTAAACACTGATTTACTGGTAGAGAGTAACTCACCTCTGCATATGAGACAAGTAAACACTGCTTTACTGGTAGAGAGTAACACACCTCTGTATACAAGACAAGTAAACACTGATTTACTGATAGAGAGTAACACACCTCTGTATATGAGACAAGTAAACACTGCTTTACTGATAGAGAGTAACACACCTCTGCATATGAGACAAGTAAACACTGCTTTACTGGTAGAGAGTAACACACCTCTGTATACAAGACAAGTAAACACTGCTTTACCGGTAAAGAGTAACACACCTCTGTATATGAGACAAGCAAACACTGCTTTACTGATAGAGAGTAACACACCTCTGCATATGAGACTGTTACAGAAGCATTAGTTATTTTGTTGTGAAGAGCTTATTTCCCAGCAGCAATGCCTGAACCAGCAAGCCAGCGCCTAAGAAGGGCTCCAAGAAAACCGTAACAAGTATAATTTCATAAAGAGTTAACTTTTTTCAGCTTTTAGAAACTATTGCCTAAATACACATTTGCTGGCTTCAGCTCTAAGTTTAGAGATAACCAATCCCATTGTCTAATCACCTCCGGAGCCAGACTGCTAATTGATAAGATGAACTTGTAAACTTGTTATCTTAAGTACTGTAATCCTATTGTGGCCTGTCAAAGGACAGTGCTCTCTATCTAAATGTGTGATGGGGGATTTTGTGCTTCCCCCCCTCTCCCCCTGGGAGTGCCCTGTGTGCATGTAACCTTAATAAAAAGCAGGCTGGGCATCCCAGTCCTGAGTTCTTGTTTGACCCTCAATCGCAGCGTTGACTCGTTTTGTGGGCAGAAGGGTATCCTAGCTGTACTGCAGCTAAGGGAGATTATTCTATATTTGCGAGACTCATATAGAATACTATGGAAAGCAGCTTCTCCCCTCTTTAGCAATAGGGATCCAGGCTACTAAGCGGTCCATCTCTCAGCGAGACTAAGGGTAACCGTAACATTTGGCGGCAGCGGCGGGATTTTCCTGGATTTCCTAGGAGAGGTACAGAACGGATGGAGAGCGCTTACGAAAAATTGAAGCGTACAACCCTAAAGGATTTACTTGAAAGCAGAGGGGGGTACGCCAGCAACCGGCCGAGGAGAGAGCTGATCACAGAATTGACCGAACTGGATCAGAGCTTCACAATGGCGGAAACACCGACCACGATTAGTGACGAAAAAACCAGGATTGTTCGGGAAAGGCTCTCATTATACGGGCCGAACCCCTCCATGGAATTGGTACAGCAGTTGATGGCGGAGGCGGATGAGGATATACGAGAGACTCGAGCCCACGAACTCAACCTAGCGAATGCACACCGCAATGCTGAAGCCCCGCAGGTAATCATCCCTGTCGAAAATGCTGGGAGGCCCAAGATACCCTATGCGGCATTTCGACCCTTCCTAGAGAGCGAGACAGGGATTGATGAATATTTGTCGGACTTCGAAAGGCAATGTGCCCTGCACCAGATTCCCAACAGAGAGTGGCCCACGATATTGTCTGGGAAACTATCCGGGCGAGCCCTGGAAGCCTTTCGTACTCTGGGTGCTGAGGAAGTGACACAGTATGAGCTAGTTAAGGAGACACTGTTGCGACGGTACGCTGTAACTCCGGACACATATCGCCGACAGTTTCGGGGCATGAAAAAGAAGCCTAACGATACCCATATGGAATGGGCGCACCGAATGCGGAGAGCGGCAAATCACTGGCTGAGCGGAAGTAAAGCGGTGACTGGTGAGGAAATTTTACAATTGTTTCTCTTAGAACATTTTTATAATGGCATGGAACAGCAAGGGAAGGAATGGCTGCTAGACAGGCGGCCTTCTACCTTAGAAGAAGCAGCCAAATTGGCCGATGAACATTATGACTCCCGTCTTCACGAACCCATGAACTACCGAGCTCCAGCACGGGTCGAACCCAGAGAGGTTTACCGTGCACCCCCTCGTGCTGAATTTCGAGCCCCAGTGCCCACAGGGCCCGTCCGACACTCAGGACCACCCAATAACAGCTCTGAGCGTCCCAGACCGACTTGCCACCGATGCAAGCAACCAGGGCATTTCATGGCTAGCTGCCCCCTTAATACGCACCAGACACCCAGGAATTACAATTACCCCTCTGGGTCCTATCGTCCGGCCCGGGCCCTCTGTGTTAACCAAGAGGCCCCTATGGAGGGATATGTGGGGCCGCTTCACGAGGCAGACCCTGTATATGCTGCCTCAGATAACCGCCAGCACCATCGGCAGAGGGTATGGCTCGAGGGGCGATCTACCGAGGGATTGCGAGACACAGGGGCTACTATCACGCTGGTACAGAGTCATTTGGTGCCAGAGCACAAGCGATCCGGACAGACTGTGGCCGTTAGAGTGGCGGGGGGGGGTGTGTACAAAATTCCAACAGCTAAAGTGCATCTTGATTGGGGAGCGGGAAAGGGGGCTGTGAACGTGGGCCTAATGGATAATTTACCTGCCAAAGTACTACTGGGCAACGATTTGGGCCCCATGACTTCTGCCTATGCTCCAGTATGCAACAACGAGGCGGACCCAGTGACTACACGGGCCCAAGCCCGGACGGAGCGAGAGCTCTCACCAGTGCGGGAGACACAGGTAAGACCTACCCCGACCTTGCCTGACAGGTTAGGCCCCATACCCTGGGACACCCCAGATGCTTTCGAGGCAGAGTCTAAGACTGACCCGACCTTACAAAAGTACCGGGAACGAGCAGAGACCGGAGGGGGCGGGGCAGATAACGAAACATTCTTATGGGAAAAAGGGAAACTATACCGCTGGACAGAGAAAAGGGGACAGCGTAGGCGACAGCTGGTAGTGCCCCACAAATACCGTCAAGAAATCCTCAAAATAGGCCACGACATCCCCTTAGCAGGCCACCTAGCCGTAACCCGTACCCTACACCGCATTACTCACACGTTCTTTTGGCCAGGGGTGCACGCTGACGTTAGAACTTACTGTAACACCTGCGATGTGTGTCAACGAGTAGGAAGGCGAGGCGATCACCCTAAAGCCCATCTAGTAAATATGCCCATTGTAGAGGAACCCTTCAGCCGGGTTGCTATTGACCTAGTGGGACCACTGGCTACCCCTAGTCCCTCCGGTAAGCGCTACATTCTTACCGTAGTGGACTACGCTACCAGGTACCCAGAGGCTGTCGCCCTATCCAACATACAAGCGGATACGGTAGCGAATGCACTAGTACAGGTGTTCTCCCGGGTAGGATTTCCAAAAGAAATCCTATCCGACCGAGGCACCCAATTTACAGCTGAATTGACCCAACAACTCTGGCAGGTTTGCAAAATTAAGTCCCTCCTGAGCTCCCCATACCACCCCCAGACGAACGGGCTGTGTGAGAGGTTCAATGGGACCCTCAAGCAAATGCTCAAGACGTTCACTCAGGAATACCGAGACTGGGAACGCTTCCTGCCGCACCTCCTATTTGCTTATCGGGAGGTGCCCCAGGAAACGACAGGGTTCTCTCCCTTCGAGTTGCTCTACGGAAGAAAGGTACGGGGACCCCTCAACCTGATCCGGGAGCACTGGGAGGGAGAGATGGAGGCTGACGGTGTCCCCATTGTGCCATACGTGCTGGAACTCAGGGACCGAATGGAGCAATTAGCCAAATCCGTGCGGGCTAATCTCCAGTTGGCCCAGAGAAGACAGAAAGTATGGTACGATCGTGGGGCCCGAAAGAGAATCTTCACCATAGGACAAAAGGTGCTAGTACTTAAGCCAGTGAAGACAGACAAATTGCAGGCGTCCTGGCAGGGTCCCTACCAGATCGTAGAGAAAAGGGGAGACACCACTTATGTGATAGCTAGCTGCCATGACAACAATCTTAGAAAGACATTCCATGTAAACATGCTCAAGGAATATTTTGAGCGACCAGAGAACGTGACGGCCGTATGTTGTTCCCCTCAGGAAGACCCAGACAGTCTACCCATTCCAGACCTATTAGGAAAGAGTCTCCCCACCGGAATAGTGGCTCAGGTTCAGATAGGAGACCGACTTAGCCCCACTGAAAGGGAGCAGCTCAGCCAACTCCTCCAGTCCAAACACCTCACCTTCTCCCCGAAGCCAGGGTACACTACTTTAACCACCCACCAGGTAGATACTCCGGGACAAGCTCCCTTGCGCCAGGCTCCGTACCGAATCCCCGAAGCAGTTAGGACAGGAATGAAGAAGGAGATCGATGAGATGCTCCAGCTCAGGGTAATTGAGCCCTCCGATAGTCCCTGGGCCTCCCCAGTTGTCTTGGTGCCCAAGAAAGATGGGACCACCCGGTTCTGCATAGACTATCGGAGGCTCAATGAAAAAACCGTGACGGACGCTTACCCTATGCCCAGGGTAGACGAGCTACTCGATCGTATAGCCAGGGGAAATTACCTGACCACTATTGACCTCTGCAAAGGTTACTGGCAGATTCCCCTGGCCCCGGAGGCTATCCCCAAGTCGGCATTCGTCACCCCATTCGGCTTATATCAGTTTAGGGTAATGCCGTTTGGGATGAAGAATGCCCCAGCTACATTCCAGCGCTTGGTGGATAGGCTCCTGGATGGCTTCCAGAGTTTTGCTTGCGCCTACCTGGACGACATAGCGATCCACAGTGAGTCCTGGGAGGACCACTTAGCTCATGTAGGAATGGTTCTGGATCAGATCCGGGCTGCTGGCCTGACTCTGAAGCCAGAAAAATGTCACTTTGGGATGGCCGAGGTACAGTACCTGGGTCACCGGGTGGGGTGTGGAAAGCAGCGACCAGAGCCGGCCAAGATAGAAGCTGTCGCCAATTGGCCCACCCCCATCACTAAGACTCAGGTCCTAGCCTTCCTGGGCACGGCAGGGTACTATAGACGGTTCGTACCAGACTACAGCACACTTGCCAAACCCCTGACTGACTTGACCAAGAAGAACTTACCTCGACAGGTCCTGTGGTCTCCCCACTGTGAAACGGCTTTCCAGGCTCTCAAAAATGCTCTAATTAACGCTCCTGTCTTGGCGGCCCCAGCCCTTAACAAACGTTTTATCGTCCATACAGATGCTTCCATGTTTGGGCTGGGAGCCGTCCTCAGCCAAGTAGGCGAAGATGGAGGGGAGCATCCAGTTGCCTACATCAGCCGGAAGCTCCTGCCCCGCGAAGTCAGCTATGCAGCGGTCGAAAAGGAGTGTTTGGCTTTGGTGTGGGCATTAAAGAAATTGACTCCCTATTTATATGGGCAGGAGTTCACTCTGGTCACCGACCATAACCCGTTGGTGTGGCTGAACCGGGTCTCTGGAGATAACGGCAGGCTATTACGTTGGAGCTTATCGTTGCAACCCTTCAATTTCACCATTACTTACAGACCTGGGAAACAGAATGGCAACGCCGACGGGTTGTCCAGACAAACCGACCTCAGCCCCGCATAACCAGCGGTCTGGACAGCCTTAGTCTGCCCCGAAAAGGGGTCAGACCGTGTCTGCCAGAGTGTTCCACAGAAAGGGAGCACTGTTACAGAAGCATTAGTTATTTTGTTGTGAAGAGCTTATTTCCCAGCAGCAATGCCTGAACCAGCAAGCCAGCGCCTAAGAAGGGCTCCAAGAAAACCGTAACAAGTATCATTTCATAAAGAGTTAACTTTTTTCAGCTTTTAGAAACTATTGCCTAAATACACATTTGCTGGCTTCAGCTCTAAGTTTAGAGATAACCAATCCCATTGTCTAATCACCTCCGGAGCCAGACTGCTAATTGATAAGATGAACTTGTAAACTTGTTATCTTAAGTACTGTAATCCTATTGTGGCCTGTCAAAGGACAGTGCTCTCTATCTAAATGTGTGATGGGGGATTTTGTGCTTCCCCCCCTCTCCCCCTGGGAGTGCCCTGTGTGCATGTAACCTTAATAAAAAGCAGGCTGGGCATCCCAGTCCTGAGTTCTTGTTTGACCCTCAATCGCAGCGTTGACTCGTTTTGTGGGCAGAAGGGTATCCTAGCTGTACTGCAGCTAAGGGAGATTATTCTATATTTGCGAGACTCATATAGAATACTATGGAAAGCAGCTTCTCCCCTCTTTAGCAATAGGGATCCAGGCTACTAAGCGGTCCATCTCTCAGCGAGACTAAGGGTAACCGTAACAGAGACAAGTAAACACTGCTTTACTGGTAGAGAGTAACACACCTCTGTATATGAGACAAGTAAACACTGCTTTACTGATAGAGAGTAACAAACTTCTGTATATGAGACAAGTAAACACTGCTTTACTGGTAGAGAGTAACACACCTCTCTCTGTATATGAGACAAGTAAACACTGCTTTACTGGTAGAGAGTAACACACTTCTGCATATGAGACAAGTAAACACTGCTTTACTGGTAGAGAGTAACACACCTCTGTATATGAGACAAGTAACCACTGCTTTACTGGTAGAGAGTAATACACCTCTGTATATGAGACAAGTAAGCGTTGGGGGTTGTGGCAGTTTAGGAGTTAATAGGTTAGGCGGTGTTTGCGTTGGGTGGCTGTATAGGGGTTAATAAGTTAGAAAGTTTATTGTGGTCGGCTATTAGCAGTTTAGGCGTTAAGTAGTGTAGGGTTAGTTTGCGCTGGTGGGTTATGGCGGTTTAGTGGTATATAAGTATATTTATTAGGTTGTGTACTATATATTTAAAAGGGAGTACTTTACATCACCAATGTCGTTGCCGATGCTGTTTGGAATATTTCGCATCTCCAACCATTGTGATGTATAGTAAAACGCCTCTCTGCAAGGCTGCCTTTGAAGAGTAATGTTGGCACTTTTGAATTTTTCGCCGGTATTCTTGACATTGCGCCTGATCTCTTTTAAATATATCGCTGCCTTGCAGCACTTTTGATCATCAGGGCTTTAGTCTGAACTTCAAATGAGAAGTAGATTTTCAAAGTTTTGTCTATTTCCCTCCCCTGTATCACCTGACAGCCATCAGCGAATCACAAATGAGTAGTAGATTTTTTTCTGACAAGTTTTAAAAATGTTCTGCTTCCCTCCCCTTTATCACCTGACAGCCATCAGCTAATCACAAATGCATATATGTATATTCTGTGAATTCTTGCACATGCTCAGCTCAGTAGGAGCTGGTAAATCAAATTGTATAAATATAAAAAGACTGTGCACATTTTGTTAATGAAAGTAAATTGGAAAGTCATTTTAAGATTGCTGTTCTATCTGAATCATCAAAGTTTAATTTTGACTGGAGTGTCCCCTTAAATGCTCTGCCCATAACACCCAACATTTATCTATGTTCTTTCTCACAGTATAAGCTATTGGATGGTATTGAAACTTTTATGTTGAATCTAAAAATGTATTTAAAATGTATTTCCCCTTTTTATAAAGCAAATGTGTTGATTTCCTGCTATCTGTTGATTTCCTGATATATCCCTATCAGACAAAACAAATATTGGTATTGTCCATACAACAGAACAGAATGCCCCACGCATTTCCTTTTTGTTTCAAAGTCAGCTTTTAATTAAAGGGATATGAAACCTAAACATTCTCTTTTGTGATTCAGACGGAGCATACCGTTTTTAAAACGTTTTCAATTTACTTCTTTAATTGAATTTGTTTCGTTCCAATGATATTGTTTGTTGAAGAGATACCTAGGTAGTAGGGATGGGCAAATGTGTTTATATCCAAATTCGAATGTTAGAACGAATGTTATTGTAGAAATTCGATTTACATAATAGAATGTTGATAAGAACGAATATTCTTAAAAGTTCGATTTTCGATTGTTATTTACAGTTTTCGAATGTCACATTCGAATTTGAATGTCACATTCGAATTCGAATGTCACATTTGAATTTGAATGTTACTTTCGAATATCACATTCAAATTTGAATGTTACATTTGAATATCACATTCGAATTTGAATATTACATTTATAAAACACAATTGTAGCATTCGAATTCGAATATTACATTTATTAAACACAATTGTAGACTAGAAATACTATTTCAAATTTGAATGTCACATTCGAATTTGAATATTACATTTCAAAATTGAATGAATACATAGCTAAACATTCTATTATTCGAACGAATATTTTTGAATTTTATTGAAAAATTTGAAAATAAAAATTCGAAAATAGAATGTTAGAATGTTATATAAACATTCGAAAAATTCGATTCGAACGAACGAATGTATTAAAATTCATTTTAAATATCGAATTTTTAGAAACATTCGCCTATCCCTACTAGGTAGATGTCTGGAGCACTAAATGGCAGGAAATAGTGCTGCCATCTAGTGCTCTTGCAATAGGATATTATTTTTGCAAAACTCCTGCCATATAGTGCTCCGAGCTTGTGTCCTGCTTTTCAACAAACGATGCCAAGAGAACAAAGAAAATTTGACAAGAGAAATAAATTAGTGGGTTGTTTAAAATTGCATGTTCTATCTGAATCATGAAAAATAAATTTGGGTTTCATGTCTCTTCAACCTTTTTATATGAAAAAAAATATTTGAACATATATTTTCATGTTTTGTACTCTTTCATCTACAAGACAGAATAAATACTTCTGTTATAGGATCCTTTAAGAGAGGAAGGAAACAAACAAGGCAATTGAGGCATTTTCACCGTACTAGATATTTTACATTTAAACTCAGTATACACCCACATATAATCTATATGCCAATGTTTATAAATGCCATTGGATTTCATATAAATTCTGAGCAAATGCTATTCTAAGGCTGACAAGTGCTTTTATTGATTTCCAAAGAGGAGACATCAAACGTTTTAATTTAGATATATCATTTATATCAGAATGCACGTATCCTAATCCATAATAGCTAGCAAATGTAACGGTCCATTAACTCACATATTGGTCCAGAAATGTATCTCAACTGGGACACTATAAAACCTGATATAGAATCAGGAAAATGAAATGACATTTTTTTGCTTAAATTAGACCAACATCATTTTTGACTTAGTTCTGATTTTATGTTGAATTAATGATTTTTAATATCATATAAGATGTTACGAATTCCATGAGCAAGGACAAAGCCAAAATGACAGCAAAACATTAATCTAACTTAAAGGGACATTAAACCCAAAAAATGTCTTTCATAATTCAGACAGATAATACAATTTTAAACAACATTCCAATTTACTTCTATTATCTAATTTGCTTCATTCTTTAGATATCTTTTGTTAAAGAAATAGCAATGCACACGGGTGAGCCAATCACAGGAGGCATCTATGTGCAGCCACCATTCAGAAGCTACTAAGCCTATCTAGATATGCTTTTCAGGAAAGAATTTCAAGAGAATTAAGCAAATTAGATAATAGAAGTAAATTAGAAAGCTGTTTAAAATGGTATTCTCTATCTGAATCATGAAAGAAAAAATGTGGGTTTAATGTCCCTTTACTAAAGAAATTGTATATTTCAGGTAGTCGTCAGTAATGTCCTAATAGCATAATTATATTACTTATAGCCTAAATAGTGTGATCGCTAACTTTTTTTCCAGTATTTCAATATGTATTTTTTTATTGCAAACGATTTATATTTACTAACTGTGCCGGTGTTTACTCCTCCCACCATCCATTTCCTGGTTTTTGACACTGTTACGTATAGAGCGGTCCCACCCATCTCAAAAGAGCGTTCTCGTGTAACTAACAAATTGCGCATGCACATATTGCGACGACAATTACCTATGCGCATGCGTTACTCGAATCGTTTGTAATGGAGAAGAAATAGCAGCGCTAAACGGGAGCGAGTTTCTCAAATAAGGGAAGAATTAATTGCAACGCATGCGCAAATCGTCAAGTAGAGGAATGACGTCAAATGACGGCCGCCTAACGGCCAGGTTTTCAATTGGCCTTTTCAAGAACGTGACCGGAAAAAAAAAAAAAAAAGCGGGTTGTTTTGAAAGCGCAGAAAATTAATGATGAATGAAACTAGCATTAATTTTGGGATTATTTTAACGTACTCATACAATAAAGCTAACTTTACCTTCACTTTGAGAATTGCTATGTATATTGTATTTCAAATACCCAGGACAGAGAATTTATAATAATATTGTCACACAAGTGAGAAAACATACACTCCAGCCTGTACTGGGTTAATAAAGAACAAACTATTTTTGTGAACATTCTGTATATATATATATATATATATATATATATATATAACGCATCAACAAAGCTGTAACAAATTTGTAATTATAATGATTGACTAATTAAAGGGACACTGTAACAAAAACATTTCTTTCATGATTCAGATTGAGCATGAAATTTTAAGCAACTTTCTAATTTACTCCTATTATAACTTTTTCTTCATTCTCTTGGTATCTTTATTTGAAATGCAAGAATGTAAGTTTAGATGCCGGCCTATTTTTGGTGAACAACCTGGGTTGTCCTTGCTGATTGGTGGATAAATTCATCCACCAATAAAAAAGTGCTGTCCAGAGTACTGAACCCAAAAAAAGCTTAGATGCCTTCTTTTTCAAATAAAGATAGCAAGAGAACGAAGAAAAATTGATAATAGGAGTAAATTAGAAAGTTGCTTAAAATTGCATGCTCTTTCTGTATTACAAAAGAAAAATGTTGGGTTCAGTGTCCCTTTAAGCTTTTTATAAAAGAGTAAACAGCAAAATAAAAAATAGGAAACCCCTATCAACTTGTTTTTTTTTTCTCAAATGATTTATTAGCTTTTGTGCAATGCCAAAATAAAAATAAAATATATAGTTAACCAGCATAATAAAGATACAGTTTAAATAAAAAACAGAATTTATGTTTACCTGATAAATTACTTTCTCCAACGGTGTGTCCGGTCCACGGCGTCATCCTTACTTGTGGGATATTCTCTTCCCCAACAGGAAATGGCAAAGAGCCCAGCAAAGCTGGTCACATGATCCCTCCTAGGCTCCGCCTACCCCAGTCATTCGACCGACGTTAAGGAGGAATATTTGCATAGGAGAAACCATATGGTACCGTGGTGACTGTAGTTAAAGAAAATAAATTATCAGACCTGATTAAAAAAAAAAAAAAAAAAAAAAACCAGGGCGGGCCGTGGACCGGACACACCTATGTTGGAGAAAGTAATTTATCAGGTAAACATAAATTCTGTTTTCTCCAACATAGGTGTGTCCGGTCCACGGCGTCATCCTTACTTGTGGGAACCAATACCAAAGCTTTAGGACACGGATGAAGGGAGGGAGCAAATCAGGTCACCTAAATGGAAGGCACCACGGCTTGCAAAACCTTTCTCCCAAAAATAGCCTCAGAAGAAGCAAAAGTATCAAACTTGTAAAATTTGGTAAAAGTGTGCAGTGAAGACCAAGTCGCTGCCCTACATATCTGATCAACAGAAGCCTCGTTCTTGAAGGCCCATGTGGAAGCCACAGCCCTAGTGGAATGAGCTGTGATTCTTTCGGGAGGCTGCCGTCCGGCAGTCTCGTAAGCCAATCTGATGATGCTTTTAATCCAAAAAGAGAGAGAGGTAGAAGTTGCTTTTTGACCTCTCCTTTTACCGGAATAAACAACAAACAAGGAAGATGTTTGTCTAAAATCCTTTGTAGCATCTAAATAGAATTTTAGAGCGCGAACAACATCCAAATTGTGCAACAGACGTTCCTTCTTTGAAACTGGTTTCGGACACAGAGAAGGTACGATAATCTCCTGGTTAATGTTTTTGTTAGAAACAACTTTTGGAAGAAAACCAGGTTTAGTACGTAAAACCACCTTATCTGCATGAAACACCAGATAAGGAGGAGAACACTGCAGAGCAGATAATTCTGAAACTCTTCTGGCAGAAGAAATTGCAACTAAAAACAAAACTTTCCAAGATAATAACTTAATATCAACGGAATGCAAGGGTTCAAACGGAACCCCCTGAAGAACTGAAAGAACTAAATTGAGACTCCAAGGAGGAGTCAAAGGTTTGTAAACAGGCTTAATTCTAACCAGAGCCTGAACAAAGGCTTGAACATCTGGCACAGCAGCCAGTTTTTTGTGAAGTAACACCGACAAGGCAGAAATCTGTCCCTTCAGGGAACTTGCAGATAAACCCTTTTCCAATCCTTCTTGAAGGAAGGATAGAATCCTAGGAATCTTAACCTTGTCCCAAGGGAATCCTTTAGATTCACACCAACAGATATATTTTTTCCAAATTTTGTGGTAAATCTTTCTAGTTACAGGCTTTCTGGCCTGAACAAGAGTATCGATAACAGAATCTGAGAACCCTCGCTTCGATAAAATCAAGCGTTCAATCTCCAAGCAGTCAGCTGGAGTGAAACCAGATTCGGATGTTCGAACGGACCCTGAACAAGAAGGTCTCGTCTCAAAGGTAGCTTCCAAGGTGGAGCCGATGACATATTCACCAGATCTGCATACCAAGTCCTGCGTGGCCACGCAGGAGCTATCAAGATCACCGACGCCCTCTCCTGATTGATCCTGGCTACCAGCCTGGGGATGAGAGGAAACGGCGGGAACACATAAGCTAGTTTGAAGGTCCAAGGTGCTACTAGTGCATCCACTAGAGCCGCCTTGGGATCCCTGGATCTGGACCCGTAGCAAGGAACCTTGAAGTTCTGACGAGAGGCCATCAGATCCATGTCTGGAATGCCCCACAGCTGAGTGACTTGGGCAAAGATTTCCGGATGGAGTTCCCACTCCCCCGGATGCAATGTCTGACGACTCAGAAAGTCCGCTTCCCAATTTTCCACTCCTGGGATGTGGATAGCAGACAGGTGGCAGGAGTGAGACTCCGCCCATAGAATGATTTTGGTCACTTCTTCCATCGCTAGGGAACTCCTTGTTCCCCCCTGATGGTTGATGTACGCAACAGTTGTCATGTTGTCTGATTGAAACCGTATGAACTTGGCCCTCGCTAGCTGAGGCCAAGCCTTGAGAGCATTGAATATCGCTCTCAGTTCCAGAATGTTTATCGGTAGAAGAGATTCTTCCCGAGACCAAAGACCCTGAGCTTTCAGGGATCCCCAGACCGCGCCCCAGCCCATCAGACTGGCGTCGGTCGTGACAATGACCCACTCTGGTCTGCGGAATGTCATCCCTTGTGACAGGTTGTCCAGGGACAGCCACCAACGGAGTGAATCTCTGGTCCTCTGATTTACTTGTATCTTCGGAGACAAGTCTGTATAGTCCCCATTCCACTGACTGAGCATGCACAGTTGCAATGGTCTTAGATGAATGCGCGCAAAAGGAACTATGTCCATTGCCGCTACCATAAACCCGATCACTTCCATGCACTGAGCTATGGAAGGAAGAGGAACGGAATGAAGTATCCGACAAGAGTCTAGAAGTTTTGTTTTTCTGGCCTCTGTCAGAAAAATCCTCATTTCTAAGGAGTCTATTATTGTTCCCAAGAAGGGAACCCTTGTTGACGGGGATAGAGAACTCTTTTCCACGTTCACTTTCCATCCGTGAGATCTGAGAAAGGCCAGGACAATGTCCGTGTGAGCCTTTGCTTGAAGAAGGGACGACGCTTGAATCAGAATGTCGTCCAAGTAAGGTACTACAGCAATGCCCCTTGGTCTTAGCACAGCTAGAAGGGACCCTAGTACCTTTGTGAAAATCCTTGGAGCAGTGGCCAATCCGAAAGGAAGCGCCACGAACTGGTAATGTTTGTCCAGGAATGCGAACCTTAGGAACCGATGATGTTCCTTGTGGATAGGAATATGTAGATACGCATCCTTTAAATCCACCGTGGTCATGAATTGACCTTCCTGGATGGAAGGAAGAATAGTTCGAATGGTTTCCATCTTGAACGATGGAACCTTGAGAAACTTGTTTAAGATCTTGAGATCTAAGATTGGTCTGAACGTTCCCTCTTTTTTGGGAACTATGAACAGATTGGAGTAGAACCCCATCCCTTGTTCTCTTAATGGAACAGGATGAATCACTCCCATTTTTAACAGGTCTTCTACACAATGTAAGAATGCCTGTCTTTTTATGTGGTCTGAAGACAACTGAGACCTGTGGAACCTCCCCCTTGGGGGAAGTCCCTTGAATTCCAGAAGATAACCTTGGGAGACTATTTCTAGCGCCCAAGGATCCAGAACATCTCTTGCCCAAGCCTGAGCGAAGAGAGAGTCTGCCCCCCACCAGATCCGGTCCCGGATCGGGGGCCAACATTTCATGCTGTCTTGGTAGCAGTGGCAGGTTTCTTGGCCTGCTTTCCCTTGTTCCAGCCTTGCATTGGTCTCCAAGCTGGCTTGAGAAGTATTACCCTCTTGCTTAGAGGACGTAGCACCTTGGGCTGGTCCGTTTCTACGAAAGGGACGAAAATTAGGTTTATTTTTGGCCTTGAAAGGCCGATCCTGAGGAAGGGCGTGGCCCTTACCCCCAGTGATATCAGAGATAATCTCTTTCAAGTCAGGGCCAAACAGCGTTTTCCCCTTGAAAGGAATGTTAAGTAGCTTGTTCTTGGAAGACGCATCAGCCGACCAAGATTTCAACCAAAGCGCTCTGCGCGCCACAATAGCAAACCCAGAATTCTTAGCCGCTAACCTAGCCAATTGCAAAGTGGCGTCTAGGGTGAAAGAATTAGCCAATTTGAGAGCATTGATTCTGTCCATAATCTCCTCCAAAGGAGGAGAATCACTATCGACCGCCTTTATCAGATCATCAAACCAGAAACATGCGGCTGTAGCGACAGGGACAATGCATGAAATAGGTTGTAGAAGGTAACCTTGCTGAACAAACATCTTTTTAAGCAAACCTTCTAATTTTTTATCCATAGGATCTTTGAAAGCACAACTATCCTCTATGGGTATAGTGGTGCGTTTGTTTAAAGTGGAAACCGCTCCCTCGACCTTGGGGACTGTCTGCCATAAGTCCTTTCTGGGGTCGACCATAGGAAACAATTTTTTAAATATGGGGGGAGGGACGAAAGGAATACCGGGCCTTTCCCATTCTTTATTAACAATGTCCGCCACCCGCTTGGGTATAGGAAAAGCTTCTGGGAGCCCCGGCACCTCTAGGAACTTGTCCATTTTACATAGTTTCTCTGGGATGACCAACTTGTCACAATCATCCAGAGTGGATAATACCTCCTTAAGCAGAATGCGGAGATGTTCCAACTTAAATTTAAATGCAATCACATCAGGTTCAGCCTGTTGAGAAATGTTCCCTGAATCAGTAATTTCTCCCTCAGACAAAACCTCCCTGGCCCCATCAGACTGGGTTAGGGGCCCTTCAGAAATATTATTATCAGCGTCGTCATGCTCTTCAGTATCTAAAACAGAGCAGCCGCGCTTACGCTGATAAGTGTTCATTTTGGCTAAAATGTTTTTGACAGAATTATCCATTACAGCCGTTAATTGTTGCATAGTAAGGAGTATTGGCGCGCTAGATGTACTAGGGGCCTCCTGAGTGGGCAAGACTCATGTAGACGAAGGAGGGAATGATGCAGTACCATGCTTACTCCCCTCACTTGAGGAATCATCTTGGGCATCATTGTCATTTTCACATAAATCACATTTATTTAAATGAATAGGAATTCTGGCTTCCCCACATTCAGAACACAGTCTATCTGGTAGTTCAGACATGTTAAACAGGCATAAACTTGATAACAAAGTACAAAAAACGTTTTAAAATAAAACCGTTACTGTCACTTTAAATTTTAAACTGAACACACTTTATTACTGCAATTGCGAAAAAACATGAAGGAATTGTTCAAAATTCACCAAATTTTCACCACAGTGTCTTAAAGCCTTAAAAGTATTGCACACCAAATTTGGAAGCTTTAACCCATAAAATAACGGAACCGGAGCCGTTTTGAACTTTAACCCCTTTACAGTCCCTGGTATCTGCTTTGCTGAGACCCAACCAAGCCCAAAGGGGAATACGATACCAAATGACGCCTTCAGAAAGTCCTTTCTAAGTATCAGAGCTCCTCTCACATGCGACTGCATGCCATGCCTCTCAAAAACAAGTGCGCAACACCGGCGCGAAAATGAGGCTCTGCTTATGCTTTGGGAAAGCCCCTAAAGAATAAGGTGTTTAATACAGTGCCTGCCGATATCAATATATCAAAATACCCAGATAAAATGATTCCTCAAGGCTAAATATATGTTAATAATGAATCGATTTAGCCCAAATAAAGTCTACAGTCTTAATAAGCCCTTGTGAAGCCCTTATTTACGATCGTAATAAACATGGCTTACCGGATCCCATAGGGAAAATGACAGCTTCCAGCATTACATCGTCTTGTTAGAATGTGTCATACCTCAAGCAGCAAGAGACTGCACACTGTTCCCCCAACTGAAGTTAATTGCTCTCAACAGTCCTGTGTGGAACAGCCATGGATTTTAGTTACGGTTGCTAAAATCATTTTCCTCATACAAACAGAAATCTTCATCTCTTTTCTGTTTCTGAGTAAATAGTACATACCAGCACTATTTCAAAATAACAAACTCTTGATTGAATAATAAAAACTACAGTTAAACACTAAAAAACTCTAAGCCATCTCCGTGGAGATGTTGCCTGTACAACGGCAAAGAGAATGACTGGGGTAGGCGGAGCCTAGGAGGGATCATGTGACCAGCTTTGCTGGGCTCTTTGCCATTTCCTGTTGGGGAAGAGAATATCCCACAAGTAAGGATGACGCCGTGGACCGGACACACCTATGTTGGAGAAAACAATTGTAAAAAAATAAAACTATAACAAGATACCACCTAACATCCAAGTTATTAGGTAAACAGGGATGGGAATTCTATTAAAAAACTGCAGATAGAGTAAATATAAACATAGAATAGTATTCATCCTCATATTTCAATTATTTGAGTTATACTAATTGACTTTCACATAGTCTATGCTGGTAATAGTTCTGCATTATGGAATAGGTCATGTAAAAACAACATAAGCTAATTGCCAGTACTGGCAGTAATGATATAGTACATTTATAAAATGACAGGATATTAGAATATTGGTAAGTATATATACTATAAAGAATACACATGTATCATGACATGATCTGAAGTGTAGGAGTTAAGCAGGATCATAACTCAACTTGGTTTTAAAGATTATATACAAATAAAAAAAAATACTTATTCTTTTCTGAACTGAATTCTTACCAGCTATATTGTTTTTCACATTGATGCTTACAACCTGTGTTCCTATTTATAGCCTCACCATCTTCCCCTTCTTTATCAACTATTCTCTTTGTACTTACTTTACTGTAGAAGCTCATGAATGCACCTTTGCTGTAGATCACCTTACTGTAAAGAAGGTGCACAACAAATGGTAACTCATGGGCGGTTCCTTCTGCTTCTTTTTTGTTTAAAGGGACATAATACTCATATGCTAAATCACTTGAAACTGATGCAGTATAACTGTAAAAAGCTGACAGGAAAATATCACCTGGGCATCTCTGTGTAAAAAAGGAAGATATTTTACCTCACAATCTCCTCAGCTCAGCAGAGTAAGTTCTGTGTAAAAAGTTATAATCAGCTGCTCCCAGCTGCAGGTAAACAAATTTAAAAAAATTAAGAAATGAACAGCAGCCAATCAGCATCAGCAGTGCTGAGGTCATGAACTCTTGCTGTGATCTCATGAGATTTGACTTAACTCTCATGAGATTTCATAGTAAGCTTCCTTTACCTGATTGGTGAAATAATATGAGAGTGCACAATGCTAGTCCCTTCAGATGTCCCAGGACAAACATACTAATATGCTGCTTAGAAATCCTTTACAATGGGAGGTGGCTACTGAGGAACTTTTGAGGTAAAATATCTTTCTTTTTTACATAGAGATGTTCAGGAGATATTTTCTAATCAGCTTTTTACAGCTATGCTGCATCACTTTCAAGTGTTTAAACATTTGGGTATTATGGCCCTTTAAGTAACTCTACCATCATGCACTAAATGTAATAGTGCTCTAAACTAGAAACTGGGAGATAAATAAACTAGAGATTGTCCAAAGGAGGGCTACTAAAATGGTACATGGTCTAAAATATAAAACATACAAATAATTATAGGGGAGAATGAAAATAGGTGACAACATGATAGAAACCTTCAAATATATGCAGATACTTAATAAGGTGAAAGCTGAAAGCATTTTCCACAAAAAAAGAAATACCAAAACACAATCTTAAGTTAGAGGGTAGCAGATTTGTGAAATATGTGAGGAAGATTTTTTTTACAGAAAGGGTGATGGATTCATGGAATAAACTTCCAATAGAGGTGGCAAACACAGGGACTGTAAAATAACTTATAAATGCCTGGGGTATGCAAAAGGCTATCCTAAGAAAACATGTAATATGGGTAGATTTGATAGACCTTTTGGTTCTTATCTTCCGTCAAATGTTTCTCTGTTTCTATATTAATATGTTAGTACTTTATAAATAAACAATACTCATAGTATCAATCAGAATCTGCTGAGGCCAATTTGGAATGTCAATAAATTAATGGACTGTGAGTTTTTTTTTTAGTTTTCATAAAGCAATGGACACCGCCATGTTGTAACTTAAGTTTCATTCTCTGCTGAGGCCAATTTGTAATGTCTATAAATTAGTGACTAGATTGTGTAACCAATGACTGTGTGCAATAGAGAATTTGTGAGGTAGACCACTGATGTTGTATGAGAAGGTCTGGCTCACAATCAGCATTCCAATTCTTCCCAAATGTGTTCAGTGGGGTTGAGGTCAGGACACACCACTCCAAATACTCCACAACAAACTTGTCAAATCATGTCTTCATGGACCTCACTTTGTACACTGGGGCACAACCATGCTGAAACAGGCTAGACCCTTCCCCAAACTGTTGCCATAAAGTTGGAAGCACCCAATTGTCTATAATATTTTAGTGTCCTATAGCATCTAAATAACCCTTCATTGGAACTAAGGGAAAAGCAGCCCAAGACCATTATCCCTCTCCCGCCAAACTTTACAGTTTGCACTATGGATTTAGGTAGATAGCATTTCTGTGGTATCCACTACACCCAGATTCTTCCATCAGACTGCTAGATAGTGCAGCATGATTCAGCACTCCAGAGAACATGTTTCTATTTATCAAACAAACAGTGGCGGCATGCTTTACACCATTCCACAGGACGCTTGGCATTGCCCATGTTTATGTGAGGCTTATGAATCTGCTGACGCACAGTTCTTGAGCTGATGTTACTTCCAGAGGAAGTTTGGAACTCGCTAGTGAGTGATGAACAAGTGATTTTTACATGCTACATCTTTCAGCACTTGGCAGTTCTGCTCTGTGAAATTGTGTGGGTTCTAGTTGCTCCTAGTTGCTTCCACTTCACTTACGGGTGACTGGGGCAGACCTAATCAGGCACAAATTTAATGAACTGACTTGTGTCAAAGGAAAGAACAAAAAGGAGGTGCAGATCAAAATGGACAACAAAGTCTCCAAACAGTATGTACAGGGTACTCACAATGTGGTAAGCACTAGATCGTGTGAATCACTCCTCCTGAACACTTCCGAACCATTCAGATAGCTCAACAAAGGCACAAGCTGCTGCGATCCTCCTCCAAGTGCAGGTCTGTGAATCAAACAGGTAGCCAACAGTGCACAGCTGATGGATCCTCGCCACAAAGTGAAAAACTTTATTATTTCGGGTAGAGATTGAGAAGCCTCAAAGCTTCCAAAGGGGATATGAAACAATGTTCAAAAATAAAAGTGTGCTGACAAAGTCTGTATATATCGAAAGACTTTAATAAAAACAAGTTAAAAGTATCACAACGCGTTTCTCAGTTTAGAATGGACTGTTTCATCAGGTGAATAATACATAGGCGGTCAGCACAACTTATAAAGGGCCTTAATTGTGAAAAACACTACACCTGTCTGCATATTCAAAAAAGCCAAATCATAGTGTATATAGGCTAGTCAACTTAAATTTGCATATGTTCCTCTGATAGGTGCAGTGACCCACACAATCAGTATATGCCTGGTGTTTAGTTTACGCCTTTCAAAAAATAACTGGACATATAATACATCAATAGAAAAAGGATCATTAAAATAAAATGGCTATAAACCAAGCTGTAGCAATGTAAGATCACACTAAGAGCCACTAAATAACAGTGTAGTAACACTAATTCTTAGGCATCCAAAGAAAATAAAACTGATAAAAAAAGTTAAAAAAAATCTTTTTGTAAAACAGCAGTTGGCGGTGTATATTAGCATGTGCTTTTAAAATGACAGCTGTAGGCAAAGCACTTACAGATATGTTAATTTACAGATGTTTAAAATAAGTTTAACATTTAAATTCCTGTCTGGGACACACTTTGTTATAATTCAGAGATATGAAGTTGTAAAATGTATGTTGTACGTTTTATTTTTTACATCTGTCGGCTACCTGTTTGATTCACAGACCCACACTCGGAGGAGGATCGCAGCAGCTTGTGCCTTTGTTAAGCTATCTGAACGGCTCGGAAATGTTTAGGAGTGACTCGCACAATCTAGTGCTTACCACATTGTGAGTACCCTGTACATACTGTTTGGAGACTTTGTTGTCCATTATGATCTGCACCATTGCGGTGCCTCCTTTTTGTTCTTTCCTTGCCACACTGAGCTTAGGAAGGAGTTAGTAGCCGCAAGTGTCCCAAAGGAGAAGGACGCTCTTCCTTGTGTTACATTCTGGTACCATAGGAGGACTTGAATGCTTCTTGTCCACTGAGGATATTAATTCTGTTATTTTATTTTTTTTAATCTGTTTTTGTTTGTTTAGTTCACAAGGCTGTTTATTCCTTCATTCAGAAGGCTTTTTAGTACACTATTTTGCACTAATTACAAATTGAGCTATTTATATTTAATTCAGCTGTTTATATCCATTTCAGCTATTTTGCACAATGAATTGTTCACTTTAATACGTGCATATTGTACATCATTCCTGCACTTTAATATCAGTCAGGCGCACCCAGCTAATATATATCTCTTTATATAGTCACTGTTTGACATGTGTCAAAGATGGCTTCATATGAAAGTTCCACGTTTAAAGTCACTGAGCTCTTCAGTACAACCCATTGCACTGACAATGTTTGTCTATGGAGATTTAATGGCTATGTGCTAGATTTTATGCACTTGTTAGCAATGGGTGTGGTTGAAACACCTGAACTCAATTAGTAGAGGTGTATACATACTTTTGGCTATATGGAGTATACTATTGACAGAAACTCTTGCTAATTAAACACTAGCAAATATAAGTGAAGTGAGTCTCTATTTCCAACATGATCTCACCTTAAAGGGACAGTTCACCCAAAAATGTTCTCCCCTTTAAATTGTTCCCAATTATTCATTTTACCTGCTGGAGTGTTTTAAATTGTTTACAAGTAGCTCCTTTATCCCTATTTTGGCGTTTGTAATAGCTGATTTAGCCTGTGGTATCCCAACCTATACTGAAAGATTCTATACTGGAGTATATTCTATTGAATAGCCTAAGTAAACACAGCCAGCAGAAGAGATTACACTCTCAGTGGGGGGCATGATAGTTAAGTAATAAAATGATAATTTTCCATTGTTCTCTCTAAGTATTGAGCTTTGGTGTTCCAGACAAATATAAGATAAATAAGCAAGTGTGTGTACACAAAGTGATAACATAATGAGATCTGATATTACCTGAAGCTCAACCCATTGTAATAGGCTGTGGTTTAAAAGCACAAAACCAGCTAATTTATATACACAAATAAACCTGAAAATGCAATTTCTCATAAATGTTATACTCTGCAGCTGGTAATAACAAGTCATTGAAAATACATTCATATAAAAACTATTTTACAGTGTACCTTTAACTATGAAGCCATCAGCAGTGCAATGATTCTAGCTCAGGGGTATTTAAAGCCTCCCCTTTGACGAAATTTGCAAGACAGTGTCCCTCATCCCCAAAAGATTTTATTTGAAGAGAAAAAACATAAAGTAATATTTATTTTCAGTTTTAATTTGGGAATTAACATCTGATGCTGGGTTCACACTCAGCTCTCAAGAGCTAATTCTGCTGAACTAAAAGAGAGCATCACACAAATTTCAATTTGCACATTTGTTACTCCTGGGTTAAACCTAAGTTACAATAAATGCAACACAGTCCCTGAGCGACTATTACATGGCAAGTGTTGTAGGTTCTAAAAAAAACATTCAATGCTTTGCCAAGGTCAGAAGATGCTTGTGGTTTCCATGGTATAGTGCAAAGTGTCACTATTCCAGCGCCTCCCCTTATATGCTCTAGCGCCCCCCTTATATGCTCTAGCGCCCCCCTTATATGCTCTAGCGCTTAACCTTATATGCTCTAGCGCCCCCCTTATATGCTCTAGCGCTTAACCTTATATGCTCTAGCGCCCCCCTTATATGCTCTAGCGCTTAACCTTATATGCTCTAGCGCTTAACCTTATATGCTCTAGCGCTTAACCTTATATGCTCTAGCGCCCCCCTTATATGCTCTAGCGCTTAACCTTATATGCTCTAGCGCCCCCTTATATGCTCTAGCGCTTAACCTTATATGCTCTAGCGCCCCCCTTAGATGCTCTAGCGCTTAATCTTATATGCTCTAGCGCCCCCCTGGGGGAGCCCCCACACACTTCGAAAACCACTGTTCTAGCCCGATGTATGGGAAAATATTTTTAAAACTGCAGTTAAAGCCCCAAATGTGTTATCATTATTACAGTGATTGGAGTATTTTTGTGTTTCTTTTTATTTGTAGTTGTTGTTATAGAAGTTTACATGAGCTAATTAAATAGAGGTTTGTTTGCCAATACAACTGGTGCTTTCCAGTATTGCAGGCAATTAGTATCCTTGTCAGAGGCTGCACAATGCCAGAGGTGTGCAGACAGATGGCAGCTTAGTGACAGAGAGCTGGCACAGGAAACCTTCAATGAGACCAAACGCAACAGGTCTATTAATTCTCTGGCTCTGTGCCGGACCATCTGACAGGAGCTCTGTAGATAGAGATTCTAAATATGAGGCTTCAGCAGCTGGAGAAAATATAAATGATGAAGCCTGAATCTGTTAACCCTTTACTTGCCATAGAGGGCGGTAGCACATTACTATGATTACTCATAAAGCAGGTTATAATCATATCCTATTAAATACTGGTATACAGAATAAAGCAACCAGGGTGTATTGTACACTATATTACATTTTACTCATTTAAATGAGTGAATATAGTAAAATAACAAACCTATATATCTACTAGGCACAAGAGCACAAGGCACCAGTAGACTTGATTTACTGAGAATGCTCGTAGCATAGAGCTGGATGTTCTGCCAAGTGTCCAAGGCAGCTCTTGCTTTTCTGTTAATAAACACCAAGAAATGATGTCTGTCTGTCTATATTCCTGTGTCTATCTATCTATCTATCTATCTATCTATCTATCTATCTATCTATCTATCTATCTCTGTATGTTTGTCTGTATGTCTATATTCATGTGTCTATCTATCTATCTATCTATCTATCTCTGTATGTTTGTCTGTCTGTCTATATTCCTGTGTCTATCTATCTATCTATCTATCTATCTATCTATCTATCTATCTCTGTATGTCTATATTCCTGTGTCTGTCTGTCTGTCTATCTATCTATCATCTATCTATCTCTGTATGTTTGTATGTATAGCTATATTCCTGTGTCTGTCTATCTATCTATCTATCTATCTATCTATCTATCTATCTATCTATTTGTCTGTATGTCTATATTTCTGTGACTATCTATCTATCTATCTATCTATCTATCTATCTATCTATCTCTGTATGTTTGTCTGTATGTCTATATTCCCGTGTCTGTCTGTCTATCTATCTATCATCTATCTATCTCTGCATGTTTGTATGTATAGCTATATTCCTGTGTCTGTCTGTCTATCTATCTATCATCTATCTATCTATCTATGTTTGTCTGTATGTCTATATTCCTGTGTCTATCTATCTATCTATCTATCTATCTATCTATCTATCTATCTATCTATCTATCTATCTATATCTGTATGTTTGTCTGTATGTCTGTATTCCTGTGTCTATCTATCTATCTATCTATCTATCTATCTATCTATCTATCTATCTATCTATCTATCTGTGGTCTGTCTGTCTATATCTAATCTAATATATCTATCTATATCTAATATAATCAATCAATCTATCTATGTTTGTCTGTTTGTCTATATTTCTGTATCTATCTATCTATCTCTAATATAATCAATCTATCTATGTTTGTCTGTATGTCTATATGTCTGTGTCTATCTATCGGTCTATATCTAATATAATCAATCTATCTATCATCTATCATCTATCTATCTATCTATCTATCATCTATCTATCTTTGGCTGTATGTCTATATTTCTGTGTCTATCTAACTATCTATCTGTCTGTCTATATCTAATATAATCTATCTATCCATGTTTGTCTGTATGTATATATTTCTGTGTCTATCTATCTATCTATCTATCTATCTAACTATCTATATCTGTATGTTTGTCTGTATGTCTGTATTCCTGTGTCTATCTATCTATCTATCTATCTATCTATCTATCTATCTATCTATCTGTGGTCTGTCTGTCTATATCTAATCTAATATATCTATCTATATCTAATATAATCAATCAATCTATCTATGTTTGTCTATATTTCTGTATCTATCTATCTATCTATCTATCTATCTATCTATCTATCTATATCTAATATAATCAATCTATCTATGTTTGTCTGTATGTCTATATGTCTGTGTCTATCTATCGGTCTATATCTAATATAATCAATCTATCTATCATCTATCTATCTATCATCTATCTATCTATCTATCTTTGGCTGTATGTCTATATTTCTGTGTCTATCTAACTATCTATCTGTCTATATCTAATATAATCTATCTATCCATGTTTGTCTGTATGCATATATTTCTGTGTCTATCTATCTATCTATCTATCTATCTATCTATCTATCTATCTATCTGTCTATATCTAATATAATCTATCTATCCATGTTTGTCTGTATGTCTATATTTATGTGTCTATCTATCTATCTATCTATCTATCTATTTATCTATCTAACTATCTATCTGTCTATATCTAATATAATCTATCTATCCATGTTTGTCTGTATGTCTATATTTCTGTGTCTATCTATCTATCTATCTATCTATCTATTTATCTATCTAACTATCTATCTGTCTATATCTAATATAATCTATCTATCCATATTTGTCTGTATGTCTATATGTCTGTGTCTCTCTATCTATCTATCTATCTATCTATCTATCTATCTATCTATCTATCTATCTCATCTGTCTGACTTGTTAATCCATCTATCGAAACAGAAACATATATTTTGATGTCATATAAGAGCCAGAATTCCTATTGAGTCTGCCATCAGATCCCAGGGACTTTTGCACTTTGGGGTAGATTTAACAAGCAGCAACTGCTGCAATCTACCCCTGTAGTTTCCAGATCACTGGAAACATAAGTTAAGAAGCAGCGGTCTAAGAGCGCTGCTCCTTAACTCGCCTGTCACCTCTGAGGCTGCAGCAGCAATCAGCCTGATTAGATATGATCAGGAATATTGACACCCCTGCTAGGGGCCAATTGGCCGCGAATCTGCAGGGGGCAGCATTGCACAAGCATTTCACTAGAAATGCTTGTGCAATGATAAATGCCGACAGCGTATGCTGCCTACATTTAGCAATATCGGGCGAACATGATTCGCAACAGCGGATCATGTCCATCCGACAGTTAATAAATAGGCCAATATGTATCACTTCCACTGGATGTCTGTTCCATTAATCATAAAACCTGTTCCATCTCCTTCAGTTGATACCATTTTTATGAGAAATACTTAAAAACAGATTCTTATCACTGGAGTAGACAAAGCTTGACTGTCACTTTGTGAGGAGCACAGTGCGCATTTCTAGTACACAGGTTTGGAAAACACACAATTTTCAATGTCAATTTACATGAAAGGGGGGGAGAAATAATATAAGTATATATAGTTTATTTTCCTGTGTATAGATAAGCATTTTATAGTGTCTTATGCCTCTTTAAATCTTCTCAATGTATCTAAAGATTTCTATTGTATCACCTCTCTCCCTTCTCTCCTCCAAGCTATATTTATTAAAATATTTAAGTCTTTGCTTGTGATTGTTACATTTATAGACCATATATCCATTTAGTAACCCTCTTTGCACAATATATTGTTTATGTAAATCCTTTTGAAGACAGAGTATCCAGAACTGTGCGTAATCTGATGGTGTAGAAGGTGTTTAGCTCCTCTGAGACAGGACCAAGGTAAAGCTAATTGTGCTGGGGCGTAGACTCCATGGAAGGAATATTATGATCATATACATTCACATTGTTTCAATAAACAGACAGTTGTGGAATTCATAAAGATCTGTACCTGCCCCTCTTCAGAACAGAGAGTAGTGAGTTCAGCTCTATTGAAATCAAAGGGTCTTCTTTTATCTTCTAATTTTCACTTCTTGCCACATAGGCGGAATTCCACTGTCAAAGACACCAGCATCACAAGTGGGACTTTATCTATGTGCATAGCATCACTGCTGGGTTTAAACACAATGGGGTTTATCACAATGTTGTGCTTGCTTTCGGCAAATAGCAATTTCTGATCTTCAACCAGTATTGCCACTATGTTTTTTTTTACAGTGATCATAATCCTAAAAACGCTTCTACCGTTAATACCCATTAAAGCTCCAAATCAATAGCACATGAAAACATAAAATCGAGTCCAAGCCCATATGTTGATTGATTTTTTTTTTGTAACATGTAATGATGGAAATAGGTGACTTGTGTGCAATTAACCTGTTGTGTCAGAGATAAGTGTGTATGGGTCATTAAAGGGGCAGTCTACTCCAGAATTTAAATTGTTTGAAAAGATAGATAATCCCTTTATTACCTATTCCCCAGTTTTGCATATTCAACATGGTTATATTAATACACTTTTTACCTCTTCGATAACCTTGTAGCTAAGCCTCTGCAGACTGCCCCCTTATCTTAGTTCTTTTGACAGAATTGTAGCCAATCAGTGCTGACTCATAAATAACTCCACGGAGTGAGCACAATGATATCTATATGGCACACATGAACTAGTGATGTCTAACTGTGAAAAATGGTCAAATGCTTTGAGATAAGAGGCGGTTAGAAATTAGCATATGAGATTTCCTAGGTTTAGCTTTCAACAAAGAATGCCACGAGAACAAGGCAAATGTGATGATAAAAGTACATTGGAATGATTTTTAAAATTTCACGACCTATCTGAATCATGAAAGTTTAATTTTGACTAGACTGTCCCATTAAGGGACTGGAAAATAAGCACTATTGTATAGTGGTATATCAATAATGATCATTTTATTAGTGCAAAAGAACTTATTACATTTTTACCTTTAATTGATTGAACAGGTTCTGTTATTTTCTGGTGACTGCATCCAATTTGGCAGAAGGTAACTTCAGTGTGTTTTGCAAATGCACAAAATCAACTTTACCATTTAGAGCATGTAGTTTCTGCACTAAAATATCCCTTTAACCATTTTGAATATAAGTAGTACATTAATTTTAAGAGCATATTAAAGGGACAGGACACCCACAAAATTTCTTTCATGATTTGGATAGAACATACAATTTTAAACAACTTTCTATTTAACTTCTGTTATTAAATTTGCTTCATTCTTATGTTATCATTGGTTAAAAGAACAGAATTGCACTACTGGCAGCTATAGATGAACACATCTAGTCAGCCAATCAAAAGAGACAATTGTGTACAGGCACCAATACGCAACTAGCTTCCACTAGTGTAGGATATGTGTGTGTTCTTTTCCCACAAGGGATATCAAGAGAACAAAGCACAGTTAATAACAGGAGTGAATTTAAAAGTGTCTTAAAATGACATGCTATATCTGAATTATGCAAGTTTAATTTTGACTTGCCTATCCCTTTAAGGTGGCTACCAACAAGTAGCAAATTATTTTAGTAGCACCATTTCTACAATCATGCTGACTTTGCTATTAAAAAGGACATGAAACCAAACATTTTTCTTTCATGATTGAAATAGAGCACACAATTTTTAACAACAGAGTAATTTAATTTTATCTAATGCGCTTTTTTCTCTTGGTATTCTCTGTTAAAAAAGAATACCTAGGTATGCTGAGGATCAACAATGCATTCCTGGGAGCTAGTTGCTTATTAGTGGCTGTACACATATATGTTACTTGTCACTGGCTAACCCAAAGTGTTCAGCTAACTCACAGTACAGCATTACTGCTCCTTCAACAACAAATACTAAGAGAATTAAGCAAATCTGATAATAGAAGTAAATTGGAAAGTGGTTGAAAATTAAATTTTCTATCTGCATCGGGAAAGTTCAAATTTGACTTTACTGTCCCTTTAATCATGTCCCTTTAAGGCATCTTGGGTCTGTTTTAAATAACTAATGCTACATTTTCTCAATTCTCTCCTGAAAATCTTTCAAGTCTAATTTGAGCAGATAGCAGCACTCATGAGCTTTGATCATCACCACATTCTCCTTAGATCATACTAATTCCTAATGTGTCATAAATCTGCTAATTTACTAATAGCTGTTTGCACAGGAGCAGAACATTGTTTTAGATTCTTGTTTCCCTTTAATCTATTTTCACCACCAGAGAAAGATGGAAATACCATGAGGAGGGAGGTATAGAAGCTGCTCAAATTCCAAAAGATCCAAAAAGTATGCAATACACCAGCACTTTATATAAAGAATAATATCATCTTTATTAAAGACCCATTAAAAGTAGTGACGTTTCGGGGATTAACCCCTTAGTCATGCTATGCAAATTCCAAAAGATGTGAGTAAATATAAACATGCAACACTGTGCTCTACCCTAAACAAGTGGTAAATGAGCAGGAATCAGTAGCAGGATATGATGATATCACCAACAGCAGAACCACTATCCCACCTGACATGAAGATTTGTGCATTTGCTATCTCACTTCTGAAGGTATAGAGTCAGCCTTGCCATCTGCAGGCACACAGGGGGGGAATAAGAAATGACTTATGGACTTCCACAGTTTTGCGCAGCCAACACAGTTATGTTAATATACTTTTTACCTCTGTGATTACCTTGTATCTAAGCCTCTGCAGACTTCCCCTTATCTCAGTTATAATAATATACTTTTTACCTCTGTGATTACCTTGTATATAAGCCTCTGCAGACTGCCCCTTATCTCAGTTATAATAATATACTTTTTACCTCTGTGATTACCTTGTATCTAAGCCTCTGCAGGCTGCCCCTTATCTCAGTTATAATAATATACTTTTTACCTCTGTGATTACCTTGTATCTAAGCCTCTGCAAACTGCTCCTTGTCTCAGTTATATTAATATACTTTTTACCTCTGTGATTACCTTGTAGCTAAGCCTCAGCAGACTGCCCCTTATCTCAGTTATAATAATATACTTTTTACCTCTGTGATTACCTTGTAGCTAAGCCTCAGCAGACTGCTCCTTATCTCAGTTATAATAATATACTTTTTACCTCTGTGAGTACCTTGTATCTAAGCCTCAGCAGACTGCTCCTTATCTCAGTTATGTTAATACACTTTTTACCTCTGTGATTACCTTATATCTAAGCCTCTGCAGACTGCTCCTTATCTCAGTTATATTAATATACTTTTTACCTCTGTGATTACCTTGTATCTAAGCCTCTGCAAACTGCTCCTTATCTCAGTTATATTAATATACTTTTTATCTCTGTGATTACCTTGTATCTAAGCCTCAGCAGACTGCTCCTTATCTCAGTTATGTTAATACACTTTTTACCTCTGTGATTACCTTGTATCTAAGCCTCTGCAGACTGCACCTTATCTCAGTTATATTATTATACTTTTTACCTCTGTGATTACCTTGTATCTAAGCCTCAGCAGACTGCTCCTTATCTCAGTTATATTAATATACATTTTACCTCTGTGATTACCTTGTATTTAAGCCTCAACAGACTGCTCCTTATCTCAGTTATATTAATATACGTTTTACCTCTGTGATTACCTTGTATCTAAGCCTCTGCAGACTGCCCCCTTCTCTCAGGTCTTTTGACAGACTTGTATTTTAGCCAATTAGTGCCCTCTTACAAGTAACTCCACCAGTGTGAGCACAAAGTTACATATATGACACAAATGAACTATCACCCTCTAGCTGTAAAAAACAGTCAAATGCATTCAGATACATACCAGCCTTTAAGATCTTAGAAATTAGCATATGAGCCTACCTAAGTATAGCGTTCAACAAAGAATACCAAGAGACAAAATCAAATTTGATGATAAAAGTGAATTGGAAAGTTGTTTAAAATTGCATAACCTATCATGTGTCCATTTAATGAAGACTTTGTTGGTACATTTGACATTGCACCAGGCTTACCAAGCTGTCAAACTAGACCACTGTTTTTCATTTTCAACCCTGTCCTCAGGCCTCTCAACGGTCCAGGTTTTCAGGATTACTTTGGGTGAGAGCCTGTAAAATAACCATGGTTACTAATCAGCTGATTATTTCACCTGTGCTTCCGTTCAGTTCAGTTCAGATATCCTTATAATGTGGCCTGTTAGGGAAACCTTAAGATAGGTTTGAAACCAGTGATCTAGACTATGTAATAGCAAATTAAAAGTAAAGTAAAGTCAAAAATTAAACTTTTGTGATTCAGACAGAGTATTTTCCACTTTGTTTCTATAATCAAACTTGCCACATTTTCTTTGTACTATTCCTTTAAGAGTAAACCTAGACAGACTCCAGCTTAACAATGCACTACTGGGAGCTAGCTGGACGCACTGGGTGAACCAATGACAAGAGGCATATATCTGCAACCACCTATGTTCAGCTAGCTCCAAGCAGTGCACTACTGTCCCTGAGACTACCTACATATGCTGTAAAAAAAGGATACCAAGAGAACAAAGCAAATTTAATAGTAGAAGCCTACTTAGTTTTAGAAAATGCAGAACATGTGTTTATAGAAGCAAAGTGTAAAATCATTTTAATTCCACTCTCTGAAGTTAACGTTTAATTTTTGACTTTACTATACCTTTAAGAAAAATATAGGATTTGCCTGCTCCCATTTAAAAACGAATTTAGCATGATGTAAATTTTATGCATATTCATTTCATAATCCTGAATTATTGATTTTAATCTGCTAGCTCATGAAATAATAATTAAACACAACTTCACATTTACAAACAAACCTGCTTAGAGTGGATAGAAAATGAAAGACTTACAGCTGAAACATGTCCCAAAAGAATTTCTTATTCAATTGGTTTTATGCTTCAGGTAATAATAATAATAATAATAATCAGATAACACAGAGAAACAGCTTTTGCTTGTCAGTTGATTGATTGTCTGGTGCGATGTAGGGTATATCATTAAAAGAATCTATCATGTAAGTGAGAATGATCTGAACTGCAGGGAGTACAGATAAATGCTGTTGAATTCAGAAAGACTAATGGATTTTTACAAGATGAACACGAGGAATACTGAAAAATATTTCTATCGCTTTCAGGAAGCTGCTATGGTAATAACAATGTCAATTGAAAACATTAAATAATTTCCTTTGACATTGAAACACCCTGACAGTAAAACAGCTGTTTCTAAACACTTGTGCTGTAATACAAAAGGTATCTGTCTATCTCTCTGTCTGTCTATTTATCTGTCTGCCCACCCATCTGTCTGGAGCACTATATAGCAGCAGCATTTGCAAAATGTATAACATTTTTAAAAGCATTCTTGCAATAGTGCCGCAATATAGTGTTCCAGACACATGCACGTTCCTCACCATACCTAGGTATGCTTTCCTTAACTGCTTAGAGTTTTCTTTTCTTCATTTCTTTGAGTGAACTATGTAATTAGTTTGTTCTGTTATGTCTTGAAATCTTTTTTTTATGTTGTATCTTTACAGTTCTATGTATCAAGAAGTTATCAAGGTAAATACTATACAAAGGTGCACTAAAAAATACCAAAAACCACAGTGCATAAAAATCAAAGCAAATATGTTGGGATGTTCAAACTAAAAGAGAACACCTGCAAAGTCTCAAGAAAAGGAGTTGATTGTAGCAGTCTTTGTAGTCTCATATAAGGGAGAGAAACATATAATAGTGAAGTCAGATCAGACATCAAACCCAAATTAGAAAGGTACTCACACTGCTAAGAGCTATGACTAAGCTCTTGTGGATGCACTTGCTGGCTTATAGCCCCACAGCTCTTAAGGAAACTCCAGAGCTTGAAGAATAAAATGCAATTCAATTTATTAAAAACAAAGTACACAATAAGAGACTGTATACACCAAGTGACAATACAGCAATTAGATCACCATAATAGAATGTAAAGCCCAGCCCTAGAACAAAAAACGGTAAGCTAAACATCAATAAAGTGTATGCTGCAAACACCTGGCAAAGTTATACAAATGTCTGTTTAAGTCCTAAAAGTTTTCCAAGTTATCCGACGTACATTTCACTGGTATACAGCCATTTTTTTCAAGGATAATTTCATCCGTTATTTCCAGCCTTTTTAAACACCCAGAGAGTCCATGATTGGTGAGAACTCTTAGTTGTCATCTATTACGTCCCAATCACCTGATTGCATTGTCTCTGAGTCGTAATAAGTATATCTGGATCTAATTTAGGAATCATACATTCTATACTTTATATAACCTAAATTATATCAGTTAAGAATATAACAGATCAAATAAATATACAATTTCAAATATAGAAAGACAAATATATGGAATTTAAAATATATAAAGACATTATAGTAAAATAGGATTCAAACCAATTAAAAGTGAAATTCATCAGGGACGTGCAGTCAGTTGAGGAAAGGGAGGCAAAGCCTCCCCTGTCATGAAAATAAAAACAAATATAATGTTAAAGTAAAATAATAATAATAAAAAACTCACCAAATGTTCTGACCTTAGCTGCAGATACATTAGCAGCAAATACAGCGACCAGCTCAGCCTTCCTCGATTGTGCAACAACTAAGAAGGTACCGTATTAAGCGCCTGCCCACTGTCTGTCAGGTCAGGAGTCACATTTCATCATTAACCCAATCAGGAAAAAACCCCAAATGAGGCAGTTCTCATTTCTGCCTATTGAGGGGGGGGGGGCATGACAGTGTTAGTGTAAGAGAAGCACTGACAAGCTGTGATGTTTTTATTTTGAGTGTGAGTGAGTGTTTTTTGGCAAGTACATATTTCTGTGTGAATATGTGTATGCCTTTGAAGGTTTTCTTTTTTTGTGCAGACATTTAAGAATCCAACAATTGAGCTTCTATCAGACTCATATGTGTGTTTATTTGCTCTGATAATAGCCAGGGCCTCACCAGCCACTGACCTCACCACATGTCACTGAAATTCAGGCAGTAAAAATTCTTCTAAGGTGAGTGTTTTAAATCCTACACCATACTTATATTTTCTACAATACCAATCTTATTATTATGATGATAACGGCAGTTACTTAATTGAACGGGAAATATTATTTAAAAGGGATATATTCTTTCTATATACATATATCAGTTACTACCCTTCATTAATGTGATGTCTCATTTCAGAAAAAATCTATATTTAACTTATAAATTACAAAAATTACTTAAAATAAAGTATAGACATGAAAAATAATAAACCTCTATCGAATTCCACTTTCAAATACTTCCCATTTTTTCCACATATAATATAGACACACATAAAAATAATAATTAAAATAAATAAATAGATATAGATTAGGCAGCCGGGAAACAGGTGGAAGTAACTTCATTGCTGATAATGAGCTGATTTTGCAACTGTTGGCTTTAATAGGGGCAGGTCCATATGTTTATGGGTTCAGTAATTTTCAAATAAATGGGGTTTTTCCATGTTACACATGTAAACCTTGCCAATATACAACAAAAATTAAGAGCTTTGTGTCTGCACAGACAGGGGAGAAATTTGATATAAAAGACACAATTAGAATCACAGATAAAGGATTGATTTATTTGATTGAATGTTCTTGTAAAATGCAGTATTTGGGAGAAACTACACGTACCCGGAGGTAGAGAATTAGGGAGCATTTAAGTTGCATAAAAAAATGGTAAGAAGGAGAACTACATATATAAGCATTTTAGGGAAGTTCATCATAATAACTCTAAAACACCTAAAGGAAAAGATTGGTGTTAAAGATACCAACACTCTCTATCTCTAAAAAGCTTACCCAAAAGGTTGGAATATCTCCTAAAACCAACCGAAATAGAAAAATACAAAGGGTATTGATTGGGTAGCGCTAATAAAAGCTTAGAGAAAAACAAAATATTAATATTAATAAAGCTTGATCATGTGATTCTAATATAAACGTGCAAATAGCATCAGGAAATATATCTGCCAGTGTGTCATGTGGTTGCAATATCTTAGTGTTAGTTTAAACCTCTAAAGACACTAAATGGGTATAAGAGAGGTGTGACTGATTGTTGGATTGGAAAAAAGGTAATGTTAAATGAGGTACTGTTAAATAAAGAACGATTCTGTATGACATGTACTGGATACCGTGTTAACTATTTGTAAGGTATAGTGTTACACACATAAACAATTGGAATGAGTTTATATTTAATGACTAATAAAAACTAGATGAATTGATATTTAAAACTTTATGACTAATAAAAACTAGATGAATTGATATTTAAAACTTTATAGAAACTATAAACCATAAACCATATGTATTGGGTTTATATTCAGCTATATATGTCCAGAAAGTTAAAATGGGTCCTAGACTTATTTACGGGGTTGGGTGATACCAACAGCATAATTGGTAATTCAGCTGAAATCAGCTACATGCCTCTGTGACCCATAAGCTAGTGTAACAAACGCATTGTATTACATGTATTTTGCCTGTTAAGCGTTTGAGATTTCTTTTGTCGCATAATTATTTTTTATTCGACAATCAATACTATTTACAAACTTGTGGTACAGCCATGGGGGCTAAGTATGCGCCCTCATTTGCTAACATCTTCGTTGCCTGGTGGGAGTTACTTTATGTGTATACGCCAATGAACCCTTGGTGTGAAGATATAGAATTATTGGTACGCTATATAGATGACCTTCTTTTCATAGTTAAAAAACCTATTGATGATACACTGTTTTATGAATTTATTGATTTTTGCAACAACAATGAAATGGGTCTAAAATTTACTGGGGTTTTTAGCAGAGTAAGTGTGAACTACTTGGACTTAACCCTTCAAATTATTGATAATCATATAGTGACCAAAACATTCAGAAAAACCACTGCTGGCAACACAATACTTCACGCCACCTCTCAACATCCACAACACCTTATTGAATCTATACCCAAATCACAATTTCTAAGACTTAGACGCAATACCAAATCTGATGAGATCTATGATCAGCAGTCCATAGAACTCAGAAACAGATTAACTAGAAGAGGGTATAAGCTTCATAAGTTAGAAAAATGTAGAAAAATGGTTAGTACTCATCATCAAAATGTTCTACATACTAGGCCAAAGGAAAATAGCTTTGATGACTCAATAGTGTTTACGACTGAATACAGTCAGCAATATCAGGATATAATTAACATCTTAAAAAAGCATTTACCAATACTGGCTACAGACAATGTACTTGGTGAATACATTCACAAATTTAAATTTGTCCCTAAAAAATCTAAGACATTGGGACAAATATTGTCTCCTAGTATGGTCAAGAATACATCCCAAGGTATGCCAAAAAACTGGCTGTCCAAAAAAGGTACTTATAAATGTGGGGCCAAAATTTGTTATGCGTGTCCTAACATCCTACAGGGTGACACTTTTCGCTGCTCTGCTGATAACAACACTTACAATATAGATTTTTATGCTAACTGTTCTACTCAATATGCAGTTTATTTACTTACATGCAAACTTTGTTTCTGCCAGTATGTAGGCATGACATCACGTCATGTTAGAACTAGATTTAATGAACATATTAGGGATACTAAGAATTATGAATCTGACTCTGCTGTCGCTAATCACTTTAATTATGTTCATTTTTCTAATCAAGCAGAATTGGCTTTGCAAATCATAGATATAGCTACAGTTTCCCCAAGAGGAGGCAATAAATCCAAGATATTAGAGAAGAAAGAATTATATTGGATTTTAAAACTCAAAACATGCCATCCCATTGGCATGAATAGGGAATGCGATATCAGTTATTTTATTGATAACTAGATTATGTTAAATTATCAATGTTTGATATCTATGGCTTGTATTTTCCTCTTAATTGTTACTTCCTTTTTTTTTTTTTTTTTGTTAGCATAATATCACTGTGCATCAGTTAACTGTACAATGTTCTTACATTTGTTTTTTCTGCTAGCAATAACATAGAAAACCATACAAATTAATCTTTTTGTAATCAATGGTGCAAATTCCTTTATCTTAAAGAATATATTTTTTCTCAACTTCATAATTCTCGGTTTTGAATTTTGTATCTTGATGCATTAAGTAGCTCCATTACTGGCTCTTACATTTTATGACTGTGTACTTTGTAACTTTGTTTTTCAACTATTAATTACAATTGTCCTGTATCTACCCAGAACCATCTATGTTTTTAACCTGTTTTTATCTGACTGCTGTAGGGTTAACCTTTTTTCTGTCTAGCCTATAAATTGTTAAGGTTGTAACATAGATAACAGTCTATGAGTAAGCGCCACTAGGGGGCGCGAAACGCGTAAGACCTTGTTGTTCTGTTTCCCCTGCCTGTCAGTCTGCCTTTTTACTATGGCCAAGTGCCTTCAATAAAGACTTTGTTTTTTACTACTTATGCTTGTGGGTCTGTTAAGTAGTGCCTGCCGCCTCCCCTTCTTTTGCATTGTTCTACGGGCTAATCCTCCGTTCCTTGGCTACGGCACTCCGTGAGTATCCTGGGGTCTTTTCAGTGCCCTCTTCTCGAGGATTGTACTTCCGGTTCATACCGAGGACGCTACAGCTGCGATTACCCACTTACCCTCACGCTTACAAATTGCTTCCTCTGTGGACTTTCCTTCTCCCCTTGAATTTCTACCCATCGGACACTGAGGATTCACCATGATCCTGCATGGTGTTCTTCTGGACACGCCCCCTCTGTGAGGTAACACGCTCTAGCTGCGGATGGTAGCGAGGCATCGCTGAGAGCAGTTTGGATTCCTAAAAGCTTACCTTAGTGCTCCTGATTGGTTTCAGTTTGTGGACGGAGATCGGAGACTGACTTGGATCTGGGTAAGAGGTGCTGTCTTAATTCCTCCCCGGTCTGAAGTGGCACTTTAAGTAAAGCTTGCGAACCAACATTGTATTACATGTATTTTGCCTGTTGAGCATTTGTTACACTAGCTTATGGGTCACAGAGGCGTGTAGCTGATTTCAGCTGGATTACAAATTAAGCTGTTGGTATCACCCAACCCCGTAAATAAATCTAGGACCCATTTTAACTTTCTGGACATATATCTCTGGGCACTAGGGTAGTGCCGTTTTTCTTGGGCCTTTTTCATTATTATGCAGCCTAACACGGACATGGGGGACAATCCTAAGTACTTTTCACTTATGGCAGCTTCAGTTAGAAGCCAGTCACAGGAGCTTGAACACATCTTTTCAGCAGAAAAAAAGATATTTTTCTCTAAGTACACTATTTGACTCTATGGAAGGTTTGCTTACCAAAGAAGCGACATTACAATGGGATGTATGGACTTTGGAAAGACATTTAAAATTGCAAATAATACCAAGAGGTCTTAGAATATATAAATTCCCTACCTTTGAAATAGATGACAGTTTATAAATGCATGGAATGAGATTCTGACTGAATGCTCATTGAGACTAATGAATATGCTTTTGATATATAAAAATAATTTATTGAGTGATATTAGACATGAGATAGATGAATTACAAGTTGTATTTAATGACAGGATTTTGGACATTTTGACACCCTATTACAGACCACCATAGCTGAAATGAAATCCCTTAATATGGAGGTTAAGCATAACAAATATATCAGACAGTTCTGATTATAGTGGAGGACAAGTCTATATTTGGAATAAAATGCTCAGGAATCAATATAGACGTGATTATAACCAAGATGCCAGATGTACTGATATAACATTAACATCAGTACAAATTAGTGTATTAGGACTGGGTCTTACATTCTCTCCTACTTTAAATTTTAATTTGTTTCAGACTGTGATCAATGTTAATAGATTGATTCGAAATATCACACTCCACAAACATTTCTCTAAATCTACTAATTCTGGGGACTATGTTAATAGTTCTGAATGATCTCAGAACTATTCTACATCGGTTGATGCTGAATTTGATTTTTCAGAACAGTGTGACCTTTTGCCTTTGGAATCCCTGGCACAGGATGGCTGTCCCTCTCCCCAGCACTCTTCAAAATTCCCGAAATGTAAAAATAAATCTGAGTTTTACCCTATACATAGTAAGAGCTCTATAGTTGAAACTCTTTCAAAAAGGGTAGAGAATGATCTTAGAAGTCTAAAATACACACAGAATAATATGCATTCTAATTTGAGTGCTGGGGAGAGGGTGGCCCTTCGGGAGCTTCAGTCCAACAAACAGATTGTGATTAAATCTGCGGACAAGGGGGGGTCTGTTGTAGTTTTGAATAGGGTTGATTATGTCAATGAAGCGCACCGTCAGCTTGACAGTCCCATCAACTACACGGCCCTCCCTTGTGATCCTACTAGCAGATTTTCTAAAGAGTTAAAAGATTTGTTAGATGATTTAGAAGATGGATTTTTTGATAAGGATACAGCACAATTCCTTATAGTTGAGTCTCCATGGGTTCCGCTATTCCATCATCAGCCAAAAGTCCACAAATCTGTATGTAATGTTGTAGGATGTCCCATTGTCAATTAAATAAATTCCCTATTGGAAAACGTATCACTCTGGTTGGACCTTTGGTCACTTCATTGGCCAGTCATATAAGGGATACTAAACATGTACTAAACATTATGAAAAACATTACTTTGACCCTAGAGTCAAATTAGTTAACAATTGATGCTGTGGCATTGTATACCTTCATTCCACATGGGGAGGTATAAAGGCCACCCAATATTTCATGAGATACTATACTGAAAACAGTGCCCCTTTTCAGGATTTTGTTGTTAGGGTCACTCATTTCTTGTTGACACATAACTTCTTTACTTTTGTCAGGTTATCTTTGAGTAACATTAAATAAACTACAGACGTATCATAGACTCTAATATTTAATTTTGAAGTGAATTGGTCTCATGGCAGACCAGCCCCAACACCCCTTTTTCCTGATTCCAATACATCCAAATGAAGACAAAGGAATAAACATTTGGTTAAATTAGAAAAAGGCAATCTATTTCAACAAGATGTTCACTATATGGCTCTGTTTAAAGTTGCTTTCCTGCCCAAGATGGGTAATAAACTTATCAGACCCCTGTAAAGAACAGTCTCTAGGTCTGGGAAAAATCTCTTTAAGGCTTAAGCATATACAAAAATTAATTACCCCTGCTGTGTTTGAATACACGAAGCTCAGACATACGTCTCAAATGGGAAAAATAGCAAGAGCTGATTACCCCTGTGGTGTTAGATACACAGCTGTACTGAGCCAAGCAGAAACATATATTACATTTTAGCTGTTAAATTCATTTTAAAATACAATTGGGATAATTTTCAATACTGTATAAAAATGTACAATTCCATGGATCTGAGAAATGCATTTCAGGTTTGTAATAAATTTAATGGATAACATATTCTTATATTTTTCAGGCATCTAATAAGTACATATATGGTTTGTGTTTTAAATAGTGTCATGTGTTTTATACACTCAGCAAGAAATATGCAGATAAGAAATATTTATATGGAATAGCAATAAATATGAAACCACATATGATTGCTGATCTCCAGGTATGTATGTGATGTTAAGATGATGGCTGAGACATTAATTGGATCCATGCTAAAAGTATTAAAATCCTTTTAAATACCCATATATTTTAAATGAATAAGAATTACTTTGTATTATGAGAAATATATCATATCTGGTTTTGAAATGCTCAGGACGAGGGGTGTGACGTGGTCCACTACACATAGAACATGTGACTTATTAATACTAGAAAATATAATACATTGTAAACATATATATGAATCTATATTAAACTGTAGCAGCATTGATGGTAAAACTGCATTTATGGTTATCTGCTGCCGCCTATAGTTCAAAAATGTTATTACAACCAAAAGGCATTTGGCTACTCAGGGAGGCGTTTCCCAAAATAGGCATACACACTCTAAAAAAAGAAGGATACAGACAGACTCAAAAAAGCATTAACTTTTGGAGAAAAACAAACATAGGCTTTGGTGCCAAGTATATTCTCTGCCATTTTTGGGGACACTTTCTTGAACAAAGAAAGATTAACAATTATTGAGGTCTATACCTTTGCATATTGTGAGTAAACCCTCCATAGATGAACCACAAGAAATTCTGGAAACTGAATAATCATTTGCTTATTTGGGTAAAGTATAAGAAACTAATTATATATAATATTTAAATCAAAGGCTATAGTTAGATTACAGTAAGTAATTTTAAAAGGGCACACTTTCGGGTAGATGACGAGTTTTGTGTTAGGTGAAAAAGCAGCGTTAACAGGTCCTAACGCTGCATTTTTACGCCCGCTGGTATTACAAGTCTTGAAGGTTTAGGGTCACCGCACACATTTTTGGCCTTACCACAAAACGACTTACGTAAACTAAAGTTTTTTTTCTATGGGACTTCCATAGCGCCGGTATTAAGAGTCTGTCCTGGGAGGCCAAAAAGTGAGCGGTACACCCTCTACCGCCAAGATTCCTACTGCATTTGAAATTTAGTAGTTATGAGTTATATGGTACAATGCCGTAACATAAAACTCATAACTAAAGTGCTAAAAAGTACATTAACACCCATAAACTATCTATTAACCCCTAAACCGAGGCCCTCCCGCTTCACAAACACTATAACAAATTTTTAACCCCTAATCTGCCACTCTGGACATCGCTGCCACTAGAATAAACATATTAACCCCTAAACCGCTGCACTCCTGCCTCGCAAACACTAGTTAAATATTATTAACCCTGAATCTGCTTCCCCTAACATCGCCGCCACCTACATTATACTTATTAACCCCTAATCTTCCGCTCCGGAAATCGCCGCAAACTACATTATATTTATTAACCCCTAATCTGTTGCCCCCAATGTCGCCGCAACCTACCTACACTTATTAACCCCTAATCTGCCGCCCCCAACGTCGCTGCCAGTATAATAAACATATTGACCCCTAAACCTCCACACTCCCACATCGCAAACACTAGTTAAATATTGTTAACCCTTAATCTTCCGTCCCTAACATTGCCACCACCTACCTAAATTTATTAACCCCTAATCTGCCGCCCCAACGTTGCCGCCACTGTACTAAATGTGTTAACCCCTAAACCTAAGTCTAACCCTAACCCTAACACCCCCTAACTTAAATATAATTTAAATAAATCTAAATAAAATTACTATTATTAACTAAATTATTCCTATTTAAAACTAAATACTTAGCTGTAAAATAAACCCTAAAATAGCTGCAATATAACTAATAGTTACATTGTATCTAGCTTAGGGTTTATTTTTATTTTACAGGCAAGTTTGTATTTATTTTAACTAGGTAAAATAGTTATTATAGTTATTAACAATTTAATAACTACCTAGCTAAAATAAATACAAAAGTACCTGTAAAATAAAACCTAACCTAAGTTACAATTACACCTAACATTAAAATTAGTACAAAACAAACAAACACTAAATTACAGAAAATAATAAACAAATTACAGATATTTAAACTAATTACACCTAATCTAATAGCCCTATCAAAATAAAAAAATCCCCCCCCCAAAATAAAAAACCCCTAGCCTAAACTAAACTAAACTATCAATAGCCCTTAAAAGGGCCTTTTGCGGGGCATTGCCCCAAAGAAATCAGCTCTTTTACCTGTAAAAAAAATACAAACAACCCCCCCAACAGTAAAACCCACCACCCACACAACAAAATCCCCAAAATAAAATACTAACTAAAAAAAACCTAAGCTCCCCATTGCCCTGAAAAGAGCATTTGGATGGGCATTGCCCTTAAAAGGGCAGTTAGCTCTTTTGCGGCCCAAACCCTAATCTAAAAATTAAAACCCACCCAATACACCCTTAAAAAAACCTAACACTAACCCCCTGAAGATTGACTTACTGTTCTGAAGATCCGACATCCATCCTCAAGGAAGCGGCAAAAGTCTTCATCCAACCGGGCCGAAGTCCTCAACGAAGCCGGGAGAAGTCTTCATCCAAGCCGGGCGAAGTGGTCCTCCAGACGGGTAGAAGTCTTCATCCAGATGGCATTTTCTATCTTCATCCATCCGACGCGGAGCGGCTCCATCTTCAAGACATCCAACGCGGAGCATCCTCTTCATCCGGAGTCTTCTTACTGAATGACGGTTCCTTTAAGTGACGTCATCCAAGATGGCGTCCCTTAGATTCCGATCTAGTCAGCCATTAGGATTGAGCTTGCATTCTATTTGCTGATTGGATCAGCCAATAGGATTGAACTTCAATCCTATTGGCTGATTGCATCAGCCAATATGATTTTTTCTACCTTAATTCCGATTGGCTGATAGAATTCTATCAGCCAATTGGAATCTAAGGGACGCCATCTTGGATGACGTCACTTAAAGGAACCGTCATTCAGTAAGAAGACTCCAGGTGAAGAGGATGCTCCACGTCGGATGTCTTGAAGATGGAGCTGCTCCACGTCAGATGAATGAAGAAAGAAGATGCCGTCTGGATGAAGACTTCTGCCCTTCTGGAGGACCACTTCGCCCGGCTTGGATAAAGACTTCTCCCAGCTTTGTTGAGGACTTCGGCCTGGTTGGATGAAGACTTCTGCTGCTTCCTTGAGGATGGATGTCGGATCTTCAGAACAGTAAGTCGATCTTCAGGGGGTTAGTGTTAGGTTTTTTTAAGGGTGTATTGGGTGGGTTTTAATTTTTAGATTAGGGATTGGGCCGCAAAAGAGCTAACTGCCATTTTAAGGGCAATGCCCATCCAAATACCCTTTGCAGGGTAATGGGGAGCTTAGGTTTTTTTTAGTTAGTATTTTATTTGGAGGGTTTGTTGTGTGGGTGGTGGGTTTTACTGTTGGGGGGGTTGTTTGTATTTTTGTTACAGGTAAAAGAGCTGATTTCTTTGGGGCAATGCCCCGCAAAAGGGGGGTTATTTTGATAGGGTTATTAGATTAGGTGTAATTAGTTTAAAGATCTGTAATTTGTTTATTTTTTCTGTAATTTAGTGTTTTTTTTGTACTTTAGCTAATTTAATTTATTTAATTGTATTTAATGTATGGAATTTATTTAATTATAGTGTAGTGTTAGGTGTTATTGTAACTTAGGTTAGGTTTTATTTTACAGGTAAATTTGTATTTATTTTGGCTAGGTAGTTATTAAATAGTTAATAACTATTTAGTAAGTACAGGGAGTGCAGAATTATTAGGCAAATGAGTATTTTGACCACATCATCCTCTTTATGCATGTTGTCTTACTCCAAGCTGTATAGGCTTGAAAGCCTACTACCAATTAAGCATATTAGGTGATGTGCATCTCTGTAATGAGAAGGGGTGTGGTCTAATGACATCAACACCCTATATCAGGTGTGCATAATTATTAGGCAACTTCCTTTCCTTTGGCAAAATGGGTCAAAAGAAGGACTTGACAGGCTCAGAAAAGTCAAAAATAGTGAGATATCTTGCAGAGGGATGCAGCACTCTTAAAATTGCAAAGCTTCTGAAGCGTGATCATCGAACAATCAAGCGTTTCATTCAAAATAGTCAACAGGGTCGCAAGAAGCGTGTGGAAAAACCAAGGCGCAAAATAACTGCCCATGAACTGAGAAAAGTCAAGCGTGCAGCTGCCAAGATGCCACTTGCCACCAGTTTGGCCATATTTCAGAGCTGCAACATCACTGGAGTGCCCAAAAGCACAAGGTGTGCAATACTCAGAGACATGGCCAAGGTAAGAAAGGCTAAAAGACGACCACCACTGAACAAGACACACAAGCTGAAACGTCAAGACTGGGCCAAGAAATATCTCAAGACTGATTTTTCTAAGGTTTTATGGACTGATGAAATGAGAGTGAGTCTTGATGGGCCAGATGGATGGGCCCGTGGCTGGATTGGTAAAGGGCAGAGAGCTCCAGTCCGACTCAGACGCCAGCAAGGTGGAGGTGGAGTATTGGTTCGGGCTAGTATCATCAAAGATGAGCTTGTGGGGCCTTTTCGGGTTGAGGATGGAGTCAAGCTCAACTCCCAGTCCTACTGCCAGTTTCTGGAAGACACCTTCTTCAAGCAGTGGTACAGGAAGAAGTCTGCATCCTTCAAGAAAAACATGATTTTCATGCAGGACAATGCTCTATCACACACGTCCAAGTACTCCACAGCGTGCCTGGCAAGAAAGGGTATAAAAGAAGAAAATCTAATGACATGGCCTCCTTGTTCACCTGATCTGAACCCCATTGAGAACCTGTGGTCCATCATCAAATGTGAGATTTACAAGGAGGGAAAACAGTACACCTCTCTGAACAGTGTCTGGGAGGCTGTGGTTGCTGCTGCACGCAATGTTGATGGTGAACAGATCAAAACACTGACAGAATCCATGGATGGCAGGCTTTTAAGTGTCCTTGCAAAGAAAGGTGGCTATATTGGTCACTGATTTGTTTTTGTTTTGTTTTTGAATGTCAGAAATGTATATTTGTGAATGTTGAGATGTTATATTGGTTTCACTGGTAAAAATAAATAATTGAAATGGGTATATATTTGTTTTTTGTTAAGTTGCCTAATAATTATGCACAGTAATAGTCACCTGCACACACAGATATCCCCCTAAAATAGCTATAACTAAAAACAAACTAAAAACTACTTACAAAACTATTCAGCTTTGATATTAATGATTTTTTTTGGGTTCATTGAGAACATGGTTGTTGTTCAATAATAAAATTAATCCTCAAAAATACAACTTGCCTAATAATTCTGCACTCCCTGTATTCTACCTAGTTAAAATAAATACAAACTTGCCTGTAAAAAAACAAACAAACTAAGATAGCTGCAATGTAACTATTAGTTATATTGTAGCTAGCTTAGGGTTTCTTTTATAGCTAAATATTTAGTTTTAAATAGGAATAATTTAGTTAATGATAGTAATTTTATTTAGATTTATTTAAATTATATTTAAGTTAGGGGGTGTTAGGGTTAGGGTTAGACAGGTTTAGGGGTTAATACATTTAGTATAGTGGCGGCGACGTTGGGGGTGGCAGATTAGGGATTAATAAGTGTAGGTAGGTTAGGGACGGCAGATTAGGGGTTAATAATATTTAACTAATGTTTGTGAGGCAGGACTGCGGTGGTTTAAGGGTTAATGTTTATTATAGTGGCGGCAACGATGGGGGTGGCAGATTAGTGGTTAATAAGTGTAGGTAGATGGCAGCGACATTGGGGGCGGCATATTAGGGGTTAATAAATATAATGTAGGTGGCTGCGATGTTGGGGGCAGCAGATTAGGGGTTCATAAGTATAATATAGGTGGCGGCGGTGTCTGGAGCGGCAGATTAGTGGTTAATAAATATAATGCAGGTGTCTGCGATGTCGGGGGCGGCAGATTAGGGGTTCATAAGTATAATGTAGGTGGTGGCGGTGTCCGAAGCAGCAGATTAGCGGTTAATAAATATAATACAGGTGTCGGCTATGTCGGGAGTGGCAGATTATGGGTTAATAAGTGTAAGATTAGGGGTGTTTAGACTTGGGGTTCATGTTAGGGTGTTCGGTGTAAACATAAATTTTATTTCCCCATAGGAATCAATGGGGCTGCGTTAGTGAGTTATACGCTGCTTTTTTGCAGGTGTTAGACTTTTTTTCAGCCGGCTCTCACCGTTGATTCCTATGGGGAAATCGTTACACCAGCTCACCGCTCACTTAAGCAACGCTGGTATTGAAGTGAGATTTGGAGCTACATTTTGCTCTACGCTCACTTTTTGTCTTTTAACGCCGGGTTTGTAAAAACTCGTAATACCAGCATTGCAGGAAGTGAGCGGTGAGAATATCGTGCAAGTTAGCACCGCACCCCTGTTACAGCAAAACTCGTAATCTAGGCCTTTGTATTTTATGCTTATATCCATAGTTCTGTGTAGTTTGACTAGTAATATTTAGTGATAAGTAATTCATATTTGCAAGTAGATATATTTTAGGATTTACCTTATTGTAGAAATAAAGAAGAATTTATTTCATCTCAGATAAATTGGCATATAAGATGGCTGTTTGCATTAAGAATATATATAGCTTCTGGTGTTTTAATTAGAGTTATATAGAATCATTTGTGGGCTACGTAACTTTATTATATTGGTCTGGAAGATTAAAAATCCATACCTTGGTATCTCATTGTGGTATTTTAATGCAACTCTGATTTGGGAGATTATTGTGAATAAGGTAATTTGTAAAAGGTATATTTGTATGAGCTTTGTATAGAATAGTGTAACAGTTTAAGCTTGTATAGTTTGATTCATAATCTGGTTTTCTATAAATATAATTCAATGTGTTTATAACTTTAACTAATATAAAGAATTTAGGAATGTATAATAATTTTAATTGTTTTGTATATGCATTTTATTGGGGGTTTGTTTTAAAGAATAATTATTAAATAAATTGTATTATAACCCGGCTATATACTGACACCTTTAAGGGTAATTTTTATCTCCAGAGATGTCGGACAGCGATGGGGGCAAAGTTTGCCCCCTCTTATACCAACCTATTTTTGGGTTGGTGGGAGCAGTCCCACATCTTTGGAGATACTAATCCCTATAGGGGGAATATCCAAGTTTACAAATGCTTTATAGATGACCTTTTGTTGGTCTGGATAGTTACATCTGAACAGGCTGTAGCATTTGTGGATTATCTTAATGATAACTCTATTGGTTTGAGATTCACCCATGAGTTCCACAATTAGTCCATTAATTTTCTTGATATTACTCTATCAGCTACTTGTGAGAGCCATATACACTCTAGGGTGTATCGCAAACCAATCACGGGTAATACTCTTCGGCCACCAGTTGTCACCCCTGCCATATACCATATGCAGTGGAAAAGGGTCAATTTATAAGGCTTAGATGCAATTGCTCAGTTTGAGGATTACATACAGGAAGCAGATAGCCTGACGAATAGATTAAGAGCTAGGGGTTACAACGCATACATAACTAAAGCTAGATGTGAGGTTGATAAGCTAGATAGGGAATCATTGCTTGTGGATAAGAAACAGACTAACAATATGGATACTCATAAAGGACTTACTTTTGTAACTGAGCATAGTGCTCAATATGAAGACATATGCAGGATTGTAAAGAAGCATTTTTCTATTTTATCAGCAGATGACAGAATTCAATTTAGTTCAAACAGGCCTAATGTGTTCCTATATAAAATGTAGGACTATTGGCAGTTACGTGTCTCCAACTAAACTATCTGCTGTTGAACCCAACTGTAGTTCATGGTTACTCCACAATGGGCTGTTTAGATGTGGACACTGTAAATGCAAACCTTGTGATTTTGTCAGGGTGCCAGGAATCAGACTGAGACGAGAAGTGCAAAAATAATCACACCTTTATTAATAGCAAAAAATAATAAAAACTCCACAAGTCAAATAACAAGCAAGGAGTCAAAACCAGAGCTGGTAGTCAGACGAGCCGAGTCAGGTGCCTCCATTCCTTGAGTGCCAAAATTATGGCCAGTAATTCCCTGTCGCCAATTTCATAATTGCACTCCGCTGGAGATAATTTCATAGAGAAGAAACCACACGGATGCAAGGAACCGTCAGGCGTAGGACATTGAGACAAGAGGGCACCTACTCCAGTCTCAGATGCATCAAACTCAAGAACGAAAGGCAGGACAAGGTTAGGATGAGCCAGAACTGGAGTGGCAGCAAAGGCAGTCTTAAGGACTATCAAAGGCCTTAATGGCAGTAGGTGACCAATGGAGTGAATCATTCTCTTTACGGGTCATGTCTGTAATAGGTTTGACAAGGAAGAAAAGTTTTTAATAAACTTTCTATAGTTATTGGTGAACCCCAAAAAACATTGAATAGACCAAAGACCAACTGTGCGAGGCCACTGCAGAACTGCAGATAACTTGTCAGGATCTATGGAGAACCCTGCAACGGAGATAGCATAACCTAGGAAGGTTACTTGAGTCTGATGGAACTCACATTTCTCAAGTTTAGTAAAGACCGTTGCTCCCTTGAGACGGTCAAAGAGTTCCGTAATGAGCGGAATAGGGTAAGCATTCTTAATGGTAAGACGATTAAGACCCCTATAATCGATACATGGTCTTAACTCGCCACCCTTTTTCTTCACAAAGAAGCCAGCCCCTGCAGGAGAGCAGGATTTGCGGATGATCCCCTGTGACAGAGCATCGGCAGCATACTCCTCCATAGCACAATTCTCTGCAACAGACAGAGGGTACACCCGGCCCCGAGGAGGAATGGCTCTGGGTTGCAGGTCTATGGCATGATCGTAAGACCGGTGAGGAGGCAACGTACCGGCATGCACCTTGTCAAACACGTCTAGGAACTCTCTGTACTCCTCTGGCAATTGAGATACCGAAGAAGTGCACAAGAATTTAACTGGTTTCCGAAGACAAGTGGAAATAAATTGTGGGACCACGACAAAATTTTGGACCTGCGCCAGTCGAGACTGGGATTGTGCTTTTGGAGCCAGGGATAACCCAGAACAACTGGAAAATGCAGAGAGTTTATCACCTGGAACTGGAGGGTTTCAAAATGGAGAGCCCCAACAGCCATGGACAACGGAGCAGTTATAACTTGCGGGACACTTTGGTCCAAATGTGCAGTGCGAGTCAGCAGGGTTTGCAGGGCTAGTGCAAATTGATTCAAGCGGTGATCCTGTACATCCATCCTGGAAATGATGGCAGGTAAAGGTGGATAATTAGCAGCATCAGGATTCATGGCCTTTGCATAATGTCAGGGTGCCAGGAATCAGACTGAGACGAGAAGTGCAAAAATAATCACACCTTTAATAATAGCAAAAAATAATAAAAAGTCCACAAGTCAAATAACAAGCCAGGAGTCAAAAGCAGAGCTGGTAGTCAGACGAGCCAAGTCAGGAGTGAAAGGGAATAGTCAGACGAGCCAGAATCAGGAACAAGGAAAAAAGCAGAGTCAGGAACAAGCAAGGGATCAGGAACCAGGAAGGACATCAGGCAGCCAGGTAATACACAGGAACTCTCACAAACGTGTCTGAGACAATGCAAAGGCAAAGCATACTGAACAGAGGCCCTTTAAATAATAAGTGATGACATCACAATTCTGAGACTGCATCCTGTCTCACATGGATGATGCACACCAGTCTGGCCATAAAAGGAAGTGCAGGAAATGAGCAGCATCCCCCACAATGCACCATAGTTAGGAAGAGAGGTGAGTAAAATGGCTGCCAGCAGCACATGGCAAACACAACAGGGAAAAAACCCTGACAGATTTTGCACATTTGTCCAATTCTTTTGTTTCGATGACAACAGGTGAAACTTACCAAATATATGGTTGTCATAATTGTAGCAGTACTTATGTGATCTATTTAATCACTTGTGATCAATATCAGATGCAGTACATGCGTTTAACCACTTGGGATGTTTCTTCTAGGATTAGGGAACACATGTCAACCATTAATGTGGGTAAATCCACCACATATATAGTACAACATTTTGTCAATAAACATCATAAAGATTTAACAACTTTTAAGTGGTGTGTTATAGAAAAGGTGTCTACCCCAAAAGGAGGTGGAAATAGACTTAAATTGCTGAATAAGCGTGAAATGTTCTGGGTGTTTAAATTAAATACACGTTTCCCTCAGGGTCTTAATTCTTATTATGACCTTATTAACTATTGGGAATGAAGTGTAAATTTGATTCCTCTCCATACATATATACACATATGGTCGTGATGAACAAGGTAAAATTAAGGTGTATATACACCCATTCATCATTTTTCACCATTTATAGATATATATGTATTTTTTCATATACTTTTATCTCTATCTTGAGTTTCCTTTGTTGTTTTTTTTTAAAGGCTTTATTCAACACTTTAACATACTGATATTTAACAAAATAGTGAAAATAGATAAACATCGCAAAACATAATGAGTCAAGTTTGACTCAAATATCCACTAGGTATTTTTCCTCATGTTTAAATTAAAGTTCATAATAGTCCACAAAAAGACCCCATAAGGTTCCATGAAATCCATCCTCGCCATCTAATACATTTTCCTTAACAATAGTGCATAGTAATTAAAAATACAAAGTGTATATAAAGCCTAACAAAAAAAAACACCTATGGGTAATTGTAATCATAGAAAAATGTAACTAATATATAATATATAACCTCTTCAGCAACATATAATTTTGATTAATCTTCTTCATATTCTCTCTAGGCTTGTTTGAATTTCATACCAAAGGTATGATCCTGTATCCTTTACTTGCAAAAACAGAAAAAATTACCACAAATTACACAAAAAATACATGTAAAGGTTTAATATGATATAATACAACATCTTCAGCAACATAACATTATTAATTCTTCTTCTTCTTCATATTACCTATTTTCTCTAGGCTCATTTCAATCTAGTACCGCAGATATGCTCCTATACTTTTATTTGTAAAAGATTTTTTATATTATAATATAAATCCATCTGATCCATCAATTGATAATGAGAGAGGGTAGATATTTGTCAATTAAGGGATTAATGTATGGGAGTTTAGTAACAATTATATATATATATATATATATATATATATATATATATATATATATATATATATACACCTAATCAAACTAATATTGATTTTTTCAAAAATATATTTAATAGAGTATTAGATTTTTCTCAATTAATGTTAATTTTAGGAGGAGATTTAAATTTCCCTTTTGACCCAAAGTTAGACTCATCTACTTCGAAATCCACAGTCCCACAAAAAACAAAACTATTTGGTCTCTTTTTGTTAACAAACATATATATGATGCATGGAAATACCTTAACCCTAATAAAAGAGACTATTCTTTTTTCTCATATCCAAACAAAACATATTCACGCCTTGACTATATATTTCTGGATCAGAAGTGTTTACAGTTTATTAATAGAGGCTATATTAGTCATACCTCATGGTCAGATCACTCAGCAATTATAATTTCTTTGGATTGGCCCACTAAACCAAATATCCCCTTTTTGTGGAGATTCGATGACTTTTTGTTGTCTGATCCAGTCATAATACAGAAACTATCTATGTCACTCCAAGAATTTTTTAGTATAAACAAATCACCGGAAGTGACTCCATCAACATTATGGGAGACACATAAATGTTATATTAGGGGGGATCTTATAAAATGTAATGCTTACTTGAAAAAACAAAAAAGGGAAAAATATAACTCACTAACTTTGGTTCTATTGAGATTAGATCACCTACATAAACCTTATCCTAAGGATGATAATATATTAAAACAATTGACAGACGTCAGGCATTCATTACAAAGTCAGTTAAATCAACAAGCTTGCAAATCAGCTTTCTATTTAAAAAGGAAATTTTTTACTGAAGGTAATAAATCTGGAAAATTATTAGCAAGGGCCCTTAAATAGTAGAACCTTAAATCTTATATACATGAAGTAAAAAACTAAAGAAGATAAGACTGTTAAGAACATTAAGGAGATAGGACAAACTTTTAGTAATTATTATTCAGAACTGTACAATTTGCAAGACAAATTCTCTATAAAAGACTTTGTGAATGAAAGTAAGGAATACATTCAAAAGGCAGACCTACCGTATCTTACAATAGATATGAAAAATATGTTAGATCAACTAAAGAATTAATAGATACTATCCAAAATCTAAAAGTGGGGAGAAGCCCTGGCCCAGATGGTTTAACTGCAAAATATTATAATTTTTTTCAGAATATACTTATTCCCCATTTATTAACTGTTTTTCAACAAAAAGAGTTAGGCAACCCTTTTCCATCAAGTATGTTAGAAGCTAGAATAGCTATCATACCAAAACTGGGAAAGTCAATGGAGTCCCCTAGTGACTACAGACCTATCTCTCTATTAAACTTGGATATAAAAATCTTGGCTACTAGAATAAATAATTTTTTACTCTATCTTATTCATCTTAATCAAGTGGGTTTTGTTCCAGGGAGAGAAGCACGGGACAATACTAATAAAGTTATACAGATTTTAGAATTCATAAAGATTGAAGGTATCCTGTCTGTTATTTTAGTGATGGATGCTGAAAAAGACTTTGATCGGCTTAATTGGCAATTTTTGCACCTTACTTTATATCAATTTGGCTTTAGTAAACTATTTGTTGAATAAATGTTTTCTTTATATAACGCTCCCTATGCAACCGTCAAATTTAACAACTCTTTATCAGTACCATTTAATATAAGTAATGGGGCATGACCAGGGTGTCCATTATCACCTATATTATTTGCATTAGGAATTGAAGTTATGGCATCCAAAGTGAGGCAAAATGAAAAAATCCACGGTGTTAATGTAGGTGATATTAGTTTTAAAATTTCATTGTATGCAGATGATGTTATATTCACATTCTCTCTGAACCAGCTCAATCTATCCCTGCAGTTTTAAATACACTTAAAGATTATGGCAAATACTCCAACTTTTCTATAAACCATTTGAAATCAGAACTTTTAAGTTGTGGATTAGATAAAGCTAATCTACAGTTAATTTCACAAAACACTAATTTAAAAATAACTTCAAATACTATAAAATATTTGGGGATTACGATAGCAAATAATCAAAATGAACTAGTTAAACTAAACTACGATAAATTGTTTAAAGAAACTCAAATCAAGGTAAATAGGTGGAAAAATAGATACCTCTCTTGGTCGGGTATAATCCATGCCGTAAAAATGACTATTTTGCCAAGATTGTTATATTTATTTCAGACACTACCAATCCCTTTACCAATTTGTTATATTACTAAATTTCAATCTCTATTAAATAAATATATATGGCATGGAACTACTCCAAGAGTATCTAAAGTAACCCTGTATCTTCCTAAGGATAAGGGGGGGTTGGGGGTACCTTGTCTATTGAAATATAGGAGGGCATTAATACTATAAAGAATTATCGATTGGTGTAAGAATATAAAACAGAAAGAATAGGTGCAATTAGAGCATAATTTAATACAAATTAAACAATTAGGAGGTAAATGTTGGCCAACAAAAACATGGCCTAAAATAATGCAAGAATACCCTATTTTAAAAGAATTACTACGAACATGGAATATTATTATTAAACTTAAAAACCCAATCACAACAATTCCATCCCCACTTACACCTATTATACTAGATGATTCTCTATCATTTAGTGAATATATAGGAATAATCAATATACAAACTTTGGAAGATTTGTTACCATTTTATATACTTATGAATGGAAATATACTAAAGTTAAAATTAGAATTAATTAATAATGGGGTGATGATGTTTAACCCTTGGTTTAGATATCTTCAGTTCAAATAATTTTTAACTACACATCCAAAGAAACAAGACTTAATTAGACAAAGGTCCCCTTTTGAAGTAGTTTGTTCAGGAAATCAATCAATAAAAGGTACATTATCACTTATATATAAAATAATAACCACAGCCACAACTTCAGAGTTACCATTGTATACTAAAGCGTGGTCATGAGAACTTGTAATACCACCTACAAGGAAAGAATGGAATATAATTTTTCAACGTCATGCAAAAACTTCAATATCAGCTACTATACAAGAGACACATTTTAAATTATTGATGAGGTGGTACTTAACCCCTAATAGGGTCAAAGCGATATTTCCTAATTCTTCGGGACAATGTTGGAGAAAATGTGGAGAGAGAGGTACGTTGTTACACATATGGTGGTTATGCCCAATAATATTTAATTATTGGTCTTCAATAATAACAGAGATAAATAGATTACTATCGATACAACTGCCTTTAGAACCTACAACAATTTTATCATATAAGCCTATATTAAAATTACCAACAGAACATGAAAGAGCATTGTATATACTTTTCAATAGTGCAAAACAGATAATACCAAGACTATGGAAACAGAAAAGAGCCCCGACAATAATGGAATGGCAATTGCAAATACAATATTCAATATCGATGGGTTTCCTTTGTTTAGCAACAATATGCACTATATTGTATCTCTATATGTATACTTATGAAGTTCATTCTTTTTCTGATTATTGTCAAGTGTTATCAATTGTAAATATGTATCAAAATTTTCATTATATAATACATTGTGCTTTGATCTTTGAACTTATACTTATATTGTATAACTAGTTTTCAATGCGTTTAATATAAGTGATACGTATAGTGAGAGAGGAGCGTTTTCTGTATTAGCCAATAAACAGTGTTTTTACTCCTTTTTAAATGAGCACAGGTAATAGCCAGCAGGCTATGATTACGGCCAGGTCTGGCCGAAATGTGTAAGCCGGTTGCTTACATTCCTCTCTCTGTGATTGTCCCTCTTTGTTTGTTCTTGAACCGTTTTAACCTGGATTCAACTATATTAAAAGTGAAGTTTTATCTTACAAATTGCTTCCTTTGTGAACTTTCTTTCTCTCCTTATATTCAGCTATCCCACACAATTTGGGGCTAGGAGCAGTGTCTGATCAACTAGAAAATTCTATTAATGTCATGTTCCGGTGTACATGCGCTCAGGACACAGACCCTCGGGGCAGTGGTAGGGATTTGGAGACACCGCCCCCTGACCCAGGGAAGAGTATCCTGGATGTGGATAGATGATATTCTGTGATTCATAGTTGCAAGAAGTTATTGTAGAATTCATGGAGAGTGCAACATATGTATACAATATATTCTGGCTTCACTGTGACTTATAGTTGGTTAATAGGAGTAGCTGCAGGAAAAAAAATATAGCAATGTAGAATGTTCAGGCTTTAGAGTAAACTGGTAGAAGATTGACTCATAGATGCAAACTAAGATTTGTTGTAGGTTCACAGTACATAATATTATATAGAGCTGTATGACAGTAATAAGCAGAGCAGCACAGGTGATAGACAAGTTGCAAGTTTAAGGCATTAAATAATGTTTGTGCATACAATGGAGAATCACATGAAAATGTTTAACTGAACACATAGATGCAGAGTTCTGAATATATTAACATATTTGAAGGAGGATATTTCAGCTTTGAGAACTTGTAGCAGAGAATAGTTATAAAGTTCTGAGTAAGATTCTGTTGTAGTAATTAGTGAGTGATTATAACCAAATGCATACTTGTAATTTAGAATAAAGTTCAGAGTTTGTTAAGTAGCAGTGTCCAGGAAACAAAATGGTATTATATGGATACTTGCAATTACATGATTTTCAGCATAGTTAAAAGGAAAGACTGTAGCTTGAATATGCTAGTAAAATCCATGCAGTAACAGTCACAGACCTCTGTTGTTCTGGAACACAACTTTAAAGCTAATGCAATGCACATTAGGCTTGAGATGGTTTAAAAAGAGGCTGAGGGAATCAGGTGCATGAATGATTAATTAGGCAGGTAAGTTGAATGCAGATACTGCCCAAACCAACATGATTGTCAATAGCAGGGAAGGCAGTCTTAAAGGGACAGTGACATCAGGCAGGCATATGTTACAAGTAATTATAGCCCCACTTTGAAGTCTTTTTTTGCAGAGCCCTTGAATTTTTGTTAACACACAATTTTTTTCAATTTTAATGTTCACAGTGTGAGTTACAATATACAGGTTGTACCACAAGGGAGGCTAGGCCCTGCATCAGGCAACACCTCAATGATATCAAGAATAACATTGAATGTTCAGACCTAGCGAGACACTTTATACATTGTCATAATCAGGATGTTTCCTCTCTGGCAAGTGATTGAGATTGTTCGCCCCAAGCCTAGAGGTGGTGATAGGATCAGGCAGCTACTTTACAGAGAGGCATTTTGTATCTTCCAGTTGCAAACCAGGAAACGATTGGGTTTAAACATTGAGGGAGATGTCATCATATTTTGGCACTGATGTTTCCTTTGCCCCTTATATATTTTCCTAAGAGTATTTCCTGTATTTGCATGATCCTCCTTTTTGACTGAAGCCCCTTTTCCCAATCATAATTTGTTCTATCAGATTGACTCTAAGTTCTCAAATTAAACAGAAGATGTTTTCTATAAAAGTTACTACTCTTGTTTATACTCTGTGTAGCCTTATTAATTTTGATTTCATATGTTTGGAGTTTTCTCTAATATTTAATTACCTTAATTTTTTCTGATATTTTGTTATCTGTATATACACTATTTTTTTTTTGTTCGTTACTAATATATTAATTAGTATTATGCTTGTGGGTTTATAAAATTTAAACATGGCACTCTATCTTATCCATAAGGATCACATTAGGTCATGTTTAATGGGCTTATATGCATTACATGTATACTATCAACTCAGAAGGGTTAGTTAAAACATTAAAGGGACACTAAACCCAATTGTTTTCTTTCATGATTCAGATAGAGCATGCCATTTTAAGCAACTTTTAAATTTACTCCTATTATTTTTCTTTGTTCTCTTGCTATCTTTACTTAAAAAGCCAGAATGTGATGCATTGGTGGGTAAATGAAAGCCTCCAATAAGCAAGCGCTATCCATGGTGCTGAACCTAAAATGGGCTGGCTGCTAAGATTTAAATTCCTGCTTTTAAAATAAACATAGCAAGAGAACAAAGAAAAATTGCTAATAGGAGTAAATTAGAAAGTTGCTTAAAATGTCATGCTCTATCTGAATCATGAAAGAAAAAAAAAATTGGGTTCATTGTTCATTGCTAACTGATTATATGTGATTCCTTTTATTTTCTACACAAAGGGGTTAATGAAGTCTGTCCCTTTCAAATCTGTCAATAAACACACAGTTAATGGCCTCCAGCATGCACTTTAATTAATTGGTTTACAGCCTATTTAAATGATGATAATATGCTTGTATTCCATGTCTATGAATAAGGCTTGCGGGCCGAAACACATTAGACACTATCAGTGCACGCTGTTATTTTTATTTTATTTTTCACCCTGAGTTTTTAAAAATAGTCTTATTTGTGCTTTGCATGACTCGCTGGTTCTTTTGGGAATTTTTGTAGGTATCACACGCATGTCTGGAGAAATACGTGTATATGGCAGCAGTGTTTGCACAACGTATAACATAGTTAAAGGGACACTGAATCCAATTTTTTTCTTTTGTGATTCAGATAGACCATGCAATTTTAAGCAACTTTCTAATTTACTCCTATTATTAATTTTTTCTTTATTCTCTTGGTATCTTTATTTGAAAAAGAAGGCATCTAAGCTATTTTTTTGGTTCAGACCTCTGGACATCAGTTGTTTGTTGGTGGGTGAATTTATCCACCAATCAGCAAACACAACCCAGGTTGTTCACCAAAAATGGGCCGGCATTTAAACTTACATTATTGCTTTTCAAATGAAGATACCAAGAGAATGAAGAAAATTTGATAATAGGAGTAAATTAGAAAGTTGCATGCTCTATCTGAATCACAAAAGAAAAAAATTGTGTTCAGTGTTTAAAAGCATTCTTGCAAAACAACTGTCATATAGAGCATGCTCCTGAGCCTACCTACCTACCTACCTACCTAGCTATGTTTTAACAAAGGATATCAAGAGAATGAAGTAAATTTTTTTTTTTTTTTTTTTTTTGTAATTTTATTTTACAATGTTTCATGTCTCTAATTTATTTATCTGAGCTTCTGTGCTACCAAATAGCAATTTACACGGTTTCATTATTTTAGAGATTCCTTCAATAAAGATTAAACTGCAATTTCTAAATTTTATATGAACTAAAGTTCAGGCAGAAATAAAGCATTTCTAATATTTAAAATATGATATTGCAGAAATATTATATTGCATTGTTTTATATTATATAACATCACTGTTCTTTAGAGTTTGTGCAATACCCTACAAATCACTACGGAGGACAATGAGTGAATAAGCACCATAACGCAGTCTCTAAGAAGAGACATTCTTTACACTATAGTTAGCATCAAGGCCATTGTGGTTACGCTTAAAATCATGCGCAGTATTATAGAAGCTTTGAAATATCTGTAATGCTCAAACTCACAAGAGAAAAGCAGGTTTTATTACTGAGGGCAAAGCTCTGCTGTATAGAAGAGAAGTCTTACTCAGCTTAACACTTGCAGTGAACATTGTGTATGTTTCATACCAGTGTAATTAACTCTGCTATCAGATTCAGTAATTACTGCTCATTAGCGATGCCAGTCTCACAAAATTTTCACCTGCCTCTGCTAATCACTGCACTACAAATCCTATATAATAAAAGGCCAGGTATGTTTGTGAGATGCAGTCATGCGCAGTAGAGACTGCACGAGGACAAACATACCTTACCTTTAGGATCAACATCAGACAGCAGAGCAGGCGAAAGCGGCCATTGTGGGGGCGTGGTCATGGGCATGGTTGGGAGGAGTGGGGCGTGGCGAGGGCGTGTGGGCGGGAGGGTGGTTGTGAGAGAGAGCAAAAGAGAGGGGGAGAGAGCAAAAGAGAGGGGGAGAGAGCAAAAGAGAGGGGGAGAGAGTGCAAAAGAAAGAGAGCAAAAGAGAGGTGAGAGAGCAAAAGAGAGGGGGAGAGAGAGCAAAAGAGAGGGGGAAGAGAGAGCAAAAGAGAGGGGGAGAGAGAGCAAAAGAGAGTGAGAGAGCGCAAAAAGAGAGGGGGAGAGAGAGTGCAAAAGAGAGGGGGAGGGAGCGCAAAAGAGAGGGGGAGAGAGCGCAAAAGAGAGGGGGAGAGAGAACGCCTAAGAGGGGGGGGGAGAGAGAGAGAGCAAAAGAGAGGGGGGAGAGAGAGAGCAAGAGGTGGGACCGATGTACTACAAAAAATGGCCGTGTGCACAGGCTTTAGGACTAGTTATTCATAAAGGGACATGAAACACAAAACTTTTCATTCTTGATTCAGATAGAGCATGAAATTTTAATTAACTTTATCATTTACTTCAAATTTTTCTTCATTCTCTTGGTACCTTGTTGAAAAGCAGGGACATATACTTAGGAGCCAGCCCATTTCTAGAGCACTATATGGCACAGGTTTTGCAAGAATGTTATCCATTTGCAAGAGCACTAGATGGCAGCATTATTTCCTGCCATTTAGTGCTCCAGATGACTACCTAGGTATCTCTTCATCACAGAATATCATGGGGACAAAGCAAATTTAATAGTAGAAGTAAATTTGAAACTTTTTTTAAAAATAGTATGCTCTGTCTGAATCACAAAATCATTTTTTTTGGGGTTTAATATCCCTTTAATTATTCCTGGATAAATAGATCTGCATAGGAAAATTATGAATAATGACATCAAATTACCAGGACGTCATCATCAGTGAAATATTTTGTTATTTTATATTAATCACTTGATATTAGGGTTGCCACCTCGGCCATGTGTTTCTGGACACTTATGAGTTACACATGCTGCAGGGTAAGCAGGGCGGAACATGAATAGGGCTGTCTAGAAACACAATAAATGTTGCTTCCTGCACACCCTGCAGCATGTGTAACTCATAAGTAGGGTTGCCACATCAGCCATGTTTTCCTGGACACTTATGAGTTACACATGCTGCAGGGTCTGCAGGGAGGAACATGTATCGTGTTTCTGGGCAGCACTATTCATATTCCTCCCTGCACACCCAGCACCATGTGTAACTTATAAGTGTTCTGTATTTTAAGGGACGGGTGGCAACCCTACATAAGTGTCCAGGAAACGTGGCTGAGGTGGCAACCCTACTTGATATATTGATCTTCACAACACAGAGCTAAGCTAAGTTTCATTTCAATGTTATATCCAAAGAAAACATGTCACTGTGACTATTCTGTATGTCCTTTCTATCTTATACCTAGATACATCTGTGTTTTAGTAACTTTTTGTCAAATCACAGTTATTAACCCATCTGGCTACTAGTGAGAGTTGCTATGCAATGCTGTACTGTGCTTTTTAGTAGCCACTGGGTTAAAACCCCTCCATTGAATCCCAAGGGCAGTCTCTGTAACCAGGGAAGGCATTTACACCTGAGACTATTAGCTAGAAAATCATTCACACTTTAACAAGGCAGCAACCAGTACAAAAGTCTGAAACCCGAGTCTAAATGGCAAATATTAGAATAAAGAGAAGGCAACACATCTGAACATAGAGACATAGCCAGGCACTGTATCCAAGAAGCAGATAGTATAGAACTGCTCTCATTAACCTAACTCACATCATAGGAACATGTAGGGGGAGACAGCTCATCTGTTGCCTCTTTAATAATTGTTACTGAACTGAGAACATTTGTTGCAAACCAATTGTAAATAAAAATGTCACAGCATAATGTGAGTAGACAGACTGCTGTGTAGCTGTAGTTCAAAACGAGAAATATCCCACTGAAACCATTGATAAAGAAATGTGGAGGTTAATATTAAGCTTTCATAATTCAAATAGTGTACAATTAGTAAGGGTGTTTTTTTTAAAATTAGGGCTAATGGGCAATCTTAGAAGAGCTGAATGCCCTTTTAAGGGCAGTAAAAAAAGCTGAATGCCCTTTTCAGGGCAATGCCTATACAAATGCCCTTTTCAGGGCAATGGGTAGATTAGGTTTTTTTATTTTGTGGGATTGGGGGGGGAGGGTTTGTAATGTTAGGGGGTGTTTGTTTTTATTTTGTAGCAAAAGAGCTGTTAGCTTTAGGGCAATGCCCTACAAAAGGCCCTTTTTAGGGGCTATTGGTAGTTTATTATAGATTAGGGTTCTTTTATTTTGGGGTGTTTTTTTTAAACGGTTTAGAATAGGAATAATTTTTATTATTTTGAATAATTTGTTTGTTATTTTGTGTAATGTTTTTATTTCTTTTTGGGGTGTTTCTTTTTTTTTAGAATAGCATTTTTTTTATTTTTAATGGGCAGTAAAAGAGCTGAATGCCCTTTTAAGGGCAATGCCCATATAAATGCCCTTTTCAGGGCAATGGGTAGATTAGGTTTAACAACGTTATTTTTATTTTGTGAGTTTGGGGGGGTGGGGCTTTGTATACTGTTAGGGGATGTTTGATTTTGTTTTTTAGCAAAAGAGCTGTTAACATTAGGGCAATGCCCTACAGAATGCCCTTTAATAGCCTACAAAAGGTCCTTTTAAGGGCCCTTGGTAGTTTATTATAGTTTAGGTTTTTTTTTTTTTTAAATAGGGTATTAGAATAGGAATAATTTTTATTGTTTTGGATAATTTCGTTTGTTATTTTTTGTAATGGTAGGTAAGTTTGTATTTATTTTAACTAGGTAGTTAGTAAATAGTTAATAACTATTTACTAACTAGTCTACCTAATTAAAATAAATACAAACTTACCTGTGAAATAAAAGTAAAACCTAAGCTAGCTACAATATAACTATTAGTTATATTGTAGCTAGCTTAGGTTTGTTTTATTTCACAGGTAAGTATGAATTTAGTTAATAATTGTAACTTTAATTTAGCTCTATTTTAATTAGGTTTAGGGTTACATTAGGGTTAGGGGTTAATATAGTTTAATTTAGGTTGTTGCAATGTGGGGGCCAGCGGGTTAGGGGTTAATAGGTTTAGTTAGTTTTGGGGATGTTTGGGAATGGCGGTTTATGGTTAATAGGCTTAGTTAGTGTCAGCGATGTTTGGTTACGGTGGTTTAGGGGTTAATAGGTTTAGTTAGTGTTGGCAATGTGGGGGGTGTGGTTTAGGGGTTTATAGGTTTAGGTAGTGTTGGCAATGTCGGGGAACTGCAGTTTAGTTGTTAATAGGTTTAGTTTGTGTTGGCGATGTTTGGAAACGGCGGTTTAGGGGTTCACATGTTTAGTTTGTTTCAGCGATGTTTCGGAACAGCAGTTTATGGGGGTTAATAGGTTTAGTTAGAGTCGGGGAAAGGCGGTTTAGGGATTAATAGCTTTATTTAGTGATTAAGTTAGTGTCGACGATGTTGGCGAAAGACGGTTTACAGGTTAATAGCTTTGTTTAATTATATAGACTTAGAGTTAGTGTCGGCAATGTACGGTTTACATTAGGAACAATGAAAAATTCTGAATATGAGTAATGGATCCGAAAATTCGGAAACTAATTTATTAATTTTCTGAATTTTTTGGTATGTGCTAATTCAGAAATTCGGATGCATCCGAATCTCTGAATTTGGCAAAATTCTGCCAAAAACGAATTCGGCAGAAACGAAACGCACATGTCTATCTGTTACTTTTTATTAACTTCAATCAAGCAGGAAATATTTTCAGGATACAGTTTCTTGGATAATGTAACGGATTACCAACAGGGGTGTATTTTGCCAAGACCAACTAGGCATGTGACTTGGGTATCAGGATAGGGCAGGCAGTTATAATGAGGAGTAATTCTATAACACGATTCTTTCCCATTTCTGTGCTGCTTCATTTATTAATGTATTTACAAATCAACAATCTCCAGTTGTCTAAATATATGGCATAACACCTCAATGTGTTCTGGCCTCCAGTTGTGATTTTTTTTTGACAGAAATGAGATAAATAGTTGGGGGTGCAGTGCGGTGTTGCGGGGTAACAGATTTCCAGTGTCTAGGGCAACAGTAACACTAATGTCACTGATCAAAAAACATTCCTGATAAACTCATCAAAAGATTCTTCTCAATCCTAATAGCTGTAAATATGCCTGGTGCTATGGAGTGTATAATATAACATAAGACCACAGATCAGTGGGTGACGGAGAAAAGAAAAAAATAGGAGACTGAATGGACCAAGCCATTAATCTGTACTCATACCATATAATATTTTAGGCAGCCTGTCCTAGTAGTTCATTTCTGTAATCTCTAAGTGTGACATCTCGCCAGGGTACAGTTCATGCTTTCATTTCATTGGAGGCGTAAACACTTGAAAAGTTAATGACTGCTTATTTTTTTTTCCCATTGATGTCACAGGTAAATATCATATTAAGTTGTCTCCATTGGTTACACAAAGATGTTAAGGTCTGCTTTACTGTGCAAAACCACTAATTCATATGTATTTCCTTTAGCTAATTGCTATGCAGAAATAAATCAAATCAAATCTAACCCCTTAGCTACCAGAGATGGCAACTAAAGGGTTAAATGTTATTTTGTGATTCAGACAGAGCATACATTTTTACAAAATTATCACATTTCCTTTGTTCCCACAGTATTGTTTGGTGAAGAGTTACCTAGGTAGGTATCTGTGGCACAACATGGCAGGAAATAGTGCTGCCATCTAGTGTTCTTGCAAATGAATAGCATTCCTGCAAAACTGCTGCCAGATACATGCACACTCCTGAGCTTATGTCCTAGATTTTCAACAAAAGATACCAAGAGAACGAAGAAAATGTGATAACAGAAGCAAATAAGGAAATTGTTTAAAAATGCATGCTCTATCTGAATCATGAAATAACCATTTTGGGTTTCATATCCCTTTTAATAATACATTTTTTACATGAAATCCTTATTAGCCGCACATCAGTAAAAACATGAGCCAAAACCATATTAAAATGTAAACATTGTTGCCTGCGGTTGTCACCATAATTATGGTAAAGAATTTTCTCCCGTGACTTAGTGACACATAATTTGGCTTAGTGTACATGTCTTGATCACATCTGCAGGCATTGAAAAGTGCCGACACTTAAAAAGCAAATATACAGATTCTATAAAGCAAATATAATTGACTGTATATTTATATGCATATTCATAGAACATTCTGCAGACACTAGTGCAGTGATATTGTAAAGCAATGAATATTAGATACAATGTACAAATAGCTGAATCACTGTTAGCCAATAATTGTGACATCTACTTCAGGCTTCAGTGCTCTCAGTATTAAAGTATTGTTCTATTTATAACTATAGATTATTGTTCCTGTGAATTCATTAGAATATATACTGTAATAGATTATGGCAACTAATTAATGATATTGTATTGATGCCAGTCTCTGCTTGTAATAACTATAACACTCCCTTGAGAGGTTATTGCCAGTCTGAGAACTGGCCCCAGAAGCTGAGGTATAATGTAAATTGCCTTGGATGTGAACCACCAGACATAATACTGTAAGGGAAGGGTTACATGGAACCATGAGATAGTAATAGCTCTGAATGCAGAGGAATTCTGCAAGATGAGAAGGGGTGGTCAGACCATCCAGAGGTCATACACAATAAAGCTGAATAAACAATAAAGCTGAGGCGTACAGGGGCGCGTATACGCGCCCCTGTACGCCTCAGCTCGCCTGTTGTAGGGCGAAATTACCTGCAGGTATTCGCCATTGCACATGAGCGCAATTTTGCGCTCGCGTGCAATCCCGCCTCCTGCCCGCGCACAGCCAATCACGCGCGGGCAGGAGCTGTCAATCTCCTCGGTCTGACTAGACTGAGGAGATTGAATTTCGCCACATTAGAGGTGGCGAAGAGGTTAGGGAAGCGGCGGTCTGGTGACCGCTGCTTGATAAATGACGGCGAGCAAGTTCTTGTGAGAACTTGCAGCCGTAGGGCTTTAATAAATCTAGCCCTATTATGGGTTCAGTCCAATAGCAGAACATTTGTTATTCCATAATCTAAAATCAAAAGCAGTTTAAAGGGACACTCAAGTCAAAATTAAACTTTCAATTTACTTCTATTATAAAATTTGCTTTGTTCCTTCGGTGTCCTTTGGTAAAGAGTAAATCTAGTTAGGATGATAGGAGCTTAGAAAAGTGCACTTGACTTTAGCGTGTACTGATGAGTTTAAAAAAAACGAAACAGCTGTCTAATAGTGATTTTTGTAATATATATTATACTAATCCAAAAGCCTGTGTACACAGGCCATTTTTTGTAGTACAGCAGTCCCACCCCTTGCTCTCTCTCTCCCCCTCTCTTTTGCTATCTCTCTCTCTCCCCCCTCTCTTATGCTCTCTCTCTCCCCCCTCTTATGCGCTCTCTCTCCCCCTCTCTTATGCGCTCTCTCTCCCCCTCTCTTTTGCTCTCTATCTCCCCCCTCTCTTTTGCTCTCTCCCCCCTCTTTTTTGCTCTCTCTCTCTATCCCTCCCCCCTCTCTTGCTCTCTCCCCCTTCTATTTTGTTTTCTCTCTCCCCCTCTCTTTTGCTCTCTCTCCCCCCTCTCTTGCTCTCTCTCTTCTCCTTTTCTTTTAAGCTCTCTCTCACCCCTCTCTTTTGCTCTCTCCCCTCCCTCTCTTTTGCGTCTCTCTCCCCCTCTTTTTTGCTCTCTCTCCTCTCTCTTTTGCTCTCTCTCTCCTCCCTCTCTTCTTCTCTCTCTCTCCCCCCTCTCTTTTGCTCTCTCTCTCCCCCCTCTCTTTTGCTCTCTCTCCCCCCTTTCTTTTGCTCTCTCTCCCTCTCTCTTTTGCTCTCTCTCCCCCTCTCTTTTGCACTCTCTCTCCCCCTTTCTTTTTCTCTCTCTCTCCCCCTCTCTTTTTTTCTCTTTCTCTCCCTCTTCTCTCTCCCTCTCCCACCTCTCTTTTGCGCTCTCTACCTCCCCCTCTCTTCTGCTCTCTCTACCTCCTCCCTCTCTTCTGCTCTCTCTCCCTTCCCCCTCTCTTTTACTCTCTTTCTCTCCCCCTCTCTCTCTCTCCCCTCTCTTTTGCTCTCTTTCTCTCCCCTTTCTTTTGCTCTCTCTCCCCCTCTCTTTTGCTCTCTCTCCCCCTCTCTTTTGCACTCTCTCCCCCTTTCTTTTGCTCTCTCTCTCCCCCTCTCTTTTTTTCTCTTTCTCTCCCTCTTCTCTCTCCCTCTCCCACCTCTCTTTTGCGCTCTCTACCTCCCCCCTCTCTTTTGCTCTTTCTCTACCTCCCCCCCTCTTCTGCTCTCTCTCCCTTCCCCCTCTCTTTTGCTCTCTTTCTCTCCCCCCCTCTCTCTCTCCCCTCTCTTTTGCTCTCTATCTCCCCCCTCTTTTGCTCTCTCTCTCCCCCCTTTCTTTTGTTCTCTCTCCCCCTCTCTTTTGCTCTCTCTCCCCTCTCTTTTGCACTCTCTCCCCCCTTCCTTTTGCTCTCTCTCTCTCCCCCTCTCTTTTGTTCTCTTTCTCTCCCTCTTCTCTCTCCCTCTCCCACCTCTCTTTTGTGCTCTCTACCTCCCCCTTCTCTTTTGCTCTCTCTCTACCTCCCCCCTCTCTTCTGCTCTCTCTCCCTTCCCCCTCTCTTTTGCTCTCTTTCTCTCCCCCTCTCTCTCTCTCCCCCCTCTCTTTTGCTCTCTCTCCCCCTTTCTTTTGTTCTCGTTCCCCACTCTTTTGCTCTCTCTCTCCCCCCTATCTTTTGCTCTCTCTCCCCTTTCTTTTGCTCTCTATCTCTCTCCTCTCTCTTTTGCTCTCTCTCCTTTCTTTTGCTCTCTTCCCTCCTCTTTTGCTCTCTCTCCCCCCCCTCTTTTGCTCTCTCTCCAGTCTCTTTTGCTCTCTCTCCCCTTTCTTTTGCTCTCTCTCTTCCCCCTCTTTTGCTCTCTCCTCTCTCTTTTGCTCTCCCCCCCTCTTTTGCTCTCTCTCTCCCCCTCTTTTGCCCCCCTTTGCACTACCCCCCCTTTTGCAATCTCTCCTCCCTCTGTTTTGTTCTCTCTCTCTCCCCCCTCTTTAGCTCTCTCTCCCCTCTCTTTTGCTCTCTCTCTCTCCCCCCTCTTTTGCTCTCTCTCTCTCCCCTCTTTTGCTCTCTCTCGCCCCTCTTTTGCTCTCTCTCCCCTTTCTTTTGCTCTCTTTCTCTCTCCTCTCTCTTTTGCTCTCTCTTTTCTTTTGTTCTCTCTTCCCCCCTCTTTTGCTCTCTCTCCAGTTGTTTTTGCTCTCTCTCCCTTCTCTTTTGCTCTCTCTCTCCCCCCTCTTTTGCTCTCTCCTCTCTCTTTTGCTCTCTCCCCCCCTCTTTTGCTCTCTCTCTCCCCCTCTTTTGCCCCCCCTTTCCACTACCCCCCTTTTGCAATCTCTCCTCCCTCTCTTTTGCTCTCTCCCCCCTCTCTTTTGCTCTTTCTCCCCCCTCCTTTGCTCTCTCTCTCTCCCCTCTTTTTGCTCTCTCTCTCTCCCCTCTTTTGCACTCTCTCCCCCTCTTTTGCACTCTCTCAGGGTATGCCCAACCACACCCACCCAACCCGGCCACATCCGGTCACAGCCGCTCCGCCCGACCATGCTCACCCAACCCGTTCCCATCGGGCCACGCCCCATCACGGCACTCCCGCCCACCACACCCCCTTATCACGGACTCTCCACCCGACTATTCCCTGGTCACACCCACCCTGCACAGTCGCTTCTGCACACCCTCTCTGCTCTGCTGTCAGATCCTAAAGGCTAGGTATGTTTGTCCTTGTGCAGTCTCTACTGCGCATGACTGCATCAGAAAACATACTTGGCCTTTTATTATATAGGATATATGAAAAAGTGTAATCTGTCCGACGGCGCTAACTATCAAGACCAAGGCTCCTATAACAATTGGGTCTCTAGATACCCAAAAAAAGAACAAAGAGATGGGGTGTGTTAGGAGCGCCTAATAAAAGGCTAGGTCTAAATATAGGGTATAGACTAAAAGTGTCAGTTTTGCACACTATGAGGATCCTACAGTGGTATAATAATGGGATCTTTAAATTATACAATTTAACAAGTTTAATATCACATATAATAACAGCAGAAAATCACAGGTTAAAAAAGCATAAAAGTATATGGATCCATGATACTTAATAAAAACAATTGCAATAAAAATAATCCAACAATGGAGCTTGCCAGAGTATTGACAATGAAGCACATTAATAGAACTGATGCGTAGCACTGTGTAAACAATCAGTTCAAGAAAAAACTGAGATGAACAATAAACTAAATAATGAGCACATAAAGGTAAAAGACAGAGGGGATTGCGCACAGACAGAAAGTTTGCTCTAGATGAATTGTTCATTTTGTCACAAAAATCCGTTCACTGCTTCAGTTCTGCAGAGGATCAGGTAGACAGCATCTTAAAGGGATAATAAAGTCAAAATAAAATGCATACCTAGGTAGGCTATTGCTGGAACTAGCTGATGACTGGTGGCTGCACATATGTTGCTTGTCATTGGCTCACCTGATGGATTCAGCTAGCTCCCAGTAGTGCATTGCTGCTCATGAGCCAGCCTAGATGTACTTTTCAACAAAGGATACAAAGAGTACAAAGCACATTTGATAAAGCTCTATCTGATACACAGAAGTAAAATCAGTATGATTGCTTTGCATATGTATAGTGGGTAAAGGGTCATGAAACATAACATTTTCCTTTCATGAGTCAGATAGAGAATATAATTAATTAATTAATTAATCGATAGTAACAAGAGCCACAATATACCTTTTCCGTTTTGTTCCCAATATAAGAGATGTGCACTGATTAATACACCAGACACATGTTTACCCCCTCATAGGTCTGTTCCGGTTTTGACGAAATATACAGAATTCCGGTTTTTCGTCAACTTCCGGTTTCGTCAACATCCGGTTTCCATCAACTTCCGGTTTAGCGGTGGAACCGGATATCCGTTTTTTAGCGCAATAAGGTAACTAGCAATGTTACAGGCATTAAGATACACATTCAGCCTTACAGAAATACTTATATATGATGGCACTACAAGTTGACCACTACTATAATATGACAAGATGGGCCAAACTAATTATTTTAATATCATAAAAGGGTATACCCAATCTCATTAACAACTAATATTCCCCACTTCCGGTTGAATTCTACTTCCGGTTCAAAAGGTCACTTTTTGGCGCAATTGGGGCAATTTTGGCGCAATTTTCTAATCCAAACAGGTATATAACAAGCTTTCTCACCAACCATATATCAGTCTTGAAAAAGGCCCTATTGGTGGGCCGAAACGCGTTGGCATATATGGTGAGTTTTATTCCTATAATTGCAAGCATATTTTAAACAATACTACTCTATGTTGTATTTTTTCTTTTTTCACAGGGATTGGATTTTCTATATTTTTTCACAGGATTTGTTTTTTGGTCTTTTTGTTTCTCATATTTTTTATGAAGTTTGTTTACATATTTTTATTAACCAGCGTTCACTGTTTTTGACTTTCTGATATACAACATTTTTGCTTTGTTTTTATTGGATTTTTCACTGTTGGAACACTTTTTATTATTATCTCAATATTGGATTTACATACGTGCTTTTGGATTGACATTTGGATCACGAGGATATTCTAATCTACTCATATAGATTGTTTCCATTGTTTTTTTGGATTTTTGACACATATATATTTTTCATTTCTTATTGATATTTTTTATTGACATTTCCACATATACTTTTTTCACCGGATTCACTTTTCACAGGACTATCAATCTATTGTATTTTTTCTATATGTTTTTATACATGTTTGATACATAATTTCCACTGTATATCTCATTGATTTTTACTAGACATCACACACAGTCACTTATTGTATTTTATTGTATTTCATTTATATTACTTTACTGTTTTTACTTTTCTATTTGTCCTTGCATCAATATTAATGCCATTTTGGATTATTTTTATTGCAATTGTTTTTATTGCAATCGTTTTTATTAAGTATCATTGTCCTTGCATCAATATTAATGCCATTGTTGGATTATTTTTATTGCAATTGTTTTTATTAAGTATCATGGATCCATATACTTTTATGCTTTTTTAACCTGTGATTTTCTGCTGTTATTATATAGGATATAATTTGTCCCATTAGGGGACTGCTGTGTGTAACCACAGTATTGGAAGCAAAAAGCCTGAGATGTTGCACATCTAATTTGCATATCTTACCCAGAACCCTCTTATTCATTGGTAGCAATGTATATGGATAAAAGCAAGCGGGAATGTGCTAATTGCCTGTGCAATCATTTCTATTGATTTACTTTTGTGATATGGAGGATTTTAATCTCATGCTTTTATCTCCACCATAATTTTAATGAATTTTAACTGAGTATAATATAAAACCCACATTTTTTCTTTCATGATTCAGAAAGAATATTTAATTTTAAATAATTTTCCCATTTACTTATATTATCTATGGTGGTCACTGATGAAGTATATCATACATATGAAACACGTTTGACCTGCCTGTTTGCCTGTCTGTAACGCTATTTGCCTGGTTTGAATACAGACGATTCAACTAAACCTTTTTTGAGCCTCTGCATCTTTATTTTGTCTCCTGTTTGATATCTGCTAATACCGTGTGCAGTGGAAGTTGTTGCATACTTCTATTATCTAACTTGTTTTGTTCTCTTAGTATCCTTAGTGGAAAGGTTACCTAGATAGGCTGAGAAGCTGCTGATTGGTGGCTGCACATACAAGCCTCATTTTATTAGCTCATCCATGTGCATTGTGTTTCTTCAAAAAAGGTTACCAAGAGAATAAATAAAATTACATAATAGATGTAAATTGGAAAGTTTCTTAAAATTATATTCTCTATCTGCCTCATGAAAGGAAAATGTTATGTTTCATGACCCTTTACCCACTATACATATGCAAAGCAATCATACTGATTTTACTTCTGTGTATCAGATAGAGCTTTATCAAATGTGCTTTGTACTCTTTGTATCCTTTGTTGAAAAGTACATCTAGGCTGGCTCATGAGCAGCAATGCACTACTGGGAGCTAGCTGAATCCATCAGGTGAGCCAATGACAAGCAACATATGTGCAGCCACCAGTCATCAGCTAGTTCCAGCAATAGCCTACCTAGGTATGCATTTTATTTTGACTTTATTATCCCTTTAAGATGCTGTCTACCTGATCCTCTGCAGAACTGAAGCAGTGAACGGATTTTTGTGACAAAATGAACAATTCATCTAGAGCAAACTTTCTGTCTGTGCGCAATCCCCTCTGTCTTTTACCTTTATGTGCTCATTATTTAGTTTATTGTTCATCTCAGTTATTTCTGGAACTGATTGTTTACACAGTGCTACGCATCAGTTCTATTAATGTGCTTCATTGTCAATACTCTGGCAAGCTCCAGTCATTCATAAATAGCATCTCTGTAGCGCAAATAGAATCACAAAATGCAAACTCTTCTAGTGGCACAAATGCTGCATAATATGATCAGAAGATAAGCCCATTATCAGCTGCTACATTTATACCAATGAAACACTATTATAAATTACACAGGGTAAAGTTGACAGTGCTCTAGGTATGTAACAAAAAGTCTGTAGAGAATATGTCACTAGCAATGTCCCTGCAACCAAGCAGGAACATCTAAAGCCACATTATGTCCATGGGGACATTGCTGAGGTCACATTTTGAGATCTGTAATACAGCAACACTACACTTCACTACAGGGTACTTGTAGTAAATGGCAAAAATAAACCCCCTAACACAATGTAACATACTGAGTAATGTTAAGAAACCCCTCAAGGTCAGGATTAGGTACAAACCTCATGACCTGTGCAGCACTCTCAGAAAAAGCTAAGTATCTCCCATGACCTGTGCAGCACTCTCAGAACAAGCTAAGTACCTAACATGAAATGTGTAGCACTCTCAGAAGAAGCAGAGTACCTCCCATGACCTGTGCAGCACTCTCAGAACAAGCAAAGTATCTCCCATGACCTGTGCAGCACTCTCAGAACAAGCTAAGTATCTCCCATGACCTGTGCAGCACTCTCAGAAGAAGATGAGTACCTCCCATGACCTGTGCAGCACTCTCTGAAGAAGCTAAGTACCTCCCATGACCTGTTCAGCACTCTCAGAACAAGCTAAGTATCTCCCATGACCTGTGCAGCACTCTCAGAACAAGCTAAGTATCTCCCATGACCCGTGCAGCACTCTCAGAAGAAGCTGAGTCCCTCCCATGACCTGTGCAGCAGTCTCAGAACAAGCTGAGTACCTTCCATGACCTGGGCAGCACTCTCAGAAGAAGCTGAGTCCCTCCAACGACCTGTGCAGCACTCTCAGGAAAAGCTGAGTCCCTCCCATGACCTGTGCAGCACTCTCAGAACAAGCTGAGTACCTCCCATGACCTGGGCAGCACTCTCAGAAGAAGCTTAGTCCGTCCCATGACCTGGGCAGCACTCTCAGGAAAAGCTGAGTCCCTCTCATTACCTGTGCAGCACTCTCAGAAGAAGCTGAGTCCCTCCCATGACCTGTGCAGCACTCTCAGAAGAAGCTAAGTACCTCCCATGACCTGTGCAGCACTCTCAGAAGAAGCTGAGTCCCTCCCATGACCTGTGCAGCACTCTCAGAAGAAGCTGAGCACCTCCCATGACCTGTGCAGCACTCTCAGAAGAAGCTGAGTCCCTCCCATGACCTGTGCAGCACTCTCAGAAGAAGCTGAGTCCCTCCCATGACCTGTGCAGCACTCTCAGAAGAAGCTGAGTCCCTCCCATGACCTGTGCAGCACTCTCAGAAGAAGCTGAGTCCCTCCCATGACCTGTGCAGCACTCTCAGAAGAAGCTGAGCACCTCCCATGACCTGTGCAGCACTCTCAGAAGAAGCTGAGTCCCTCCCATGACCTGTGCAGCACTCTCAGAAGAAGCTGAGTCCCTCCCATGACCTGTGCAGCACTCTCAGAAGAAGCTGAGTCCCTCCCATGACCTGGGCAGCACTCTCAGAAGAAGCTGAGTCCCTCCCATGACCTGTGCAGCACTCTCAGAAGAAGCTAAGTACCTCCCATGACCTGTGCAGCACTCTCAGAAGAAGCTAAGTACCTCCCATGACCTGTGCAGCACTCTCAGAAGAAGCTAAGTACCTCCCATGACCTGGGCAGCACTCTCAGAAGAAGCTGAGTCCCTCCCATGACCTGTGCAGCACTCTCAGAAGAAGCTGAGTCCCTCCCATGACCTGTGCAGCACTCTCAGAAGAAGCTGAGTCCCTCCCATGACCTGTGCAGCACTCTCAGAAGAAGCTAAGTACCTCCCATGACCTGGGCAGCACTCTCAGAAGAAGCTGAGTCCCTCCCATGACCTGTGCAGCACTCTCAGAAGAAGCTGAGTCCCTCCCATGACCTGTGCAGCACTCTCAGAAGAAGCTAAGTACCTCCCATGACCTGGGCAGCACTCTCAGAAGAAGCTGAGTCCCTCCCATGACCTGTGCAGCACTCTCAGAAGAAGCTGAGTCCCTCCCATGACCTGTGCAGCACTCTCAGAAGAAGCTGAGTCCCTCCCATGACCTGTGCAGCACTCTCAGAAGAAGCTGAGCACCTCCCATGACCTGTGCAGCACTCTCAGAAGAAGCTGAGTACCTCCCATGACCTGGGCAGCACTCTCAGAAGAAGCTGAGTCCCTCCCATGACCTGGGCAGCACTCTCAGAAGAAGCTGAGTCCCTCCCATGACCTGGGCAGCACTCTCAGAAGAAGCTGAGTCCCTCCCATGACCTGGGCAGCACTCTCAGAAGAAGACAATCCGACGTTCATATAGGTCATGCGGTACTTTGCCTATCGTACCGCACAACGTATATATATATGTCTGAGTTTCAGGAAGTTTGAGCAGTCTCGGCTGTTAAGTTAGCTCCTTAGCTCCAGGCATCTGCACGCATATGGAACCGGAGAGCAATCTGTGCTCTGGGTCCATATGAGGGAAGATGCCAGATCATTACACGCAGTGACACTGTCTGTGTCACTGTGAGTAGCAATCAGCTACTGGTGCGGAAGGGAATCCAGAACCCTACACTACAGAAAATAAAAAATAAAGGATAATGGAGGGTAGGGGCGCTATGCTACGTACCACTACACTACAGAAAATAAAAAAAAGGTGTTATAGGTACTGGCAGACAGCTGTCAGTACCTAAGATGGAGGCACTAGTTAGAGGAGGAAGGTTAGAGAGCTGTTTGGGAGGGATCAGGGAGATTGGAAGGTAAGGGGGATCCTACCCTGCAGAAAAAAAAAATACATTAAGAAAGAAAAAAAAAGCCTTACATTTTAAGATAGCTGTTTGGGAGGGATCAGGTAGGGATCAGAGGGTGGGAGGTGTCAGGTGGGAGGGTAATCTCTACATTACAGCTAAAATTAACTTTACAAGCTACCTAATTAACCCCATCACTGCTGGGAATAATAGAAGTGTGGTGTGCAGCTGCAATTAGCGGCCTTCTAATTATCAAAAAGCAATGACAAAGTTGCTATTTTAGAACAAAGGAGATCCCAGAGAAGCTTTTACAACCATTTGCGCCATGATTGCACAAGCAGTATCTAAATAATTTGGCAGTAAAATGGTGGCATAAAAAATATACCAAAATGAGCCTAGATCAATACCTTAGGCTGTAAAAAAAAATAAAAAATAAAATATATATATATATATATATATATATATATATATATATATATATATGTATATACTGTATATATATATATATATATATATATATATATATATATATATATATATATATATATATATATATATATATATATATATATATATATATATATATATAGTTTTGACAGGTAAATAAAATTAAAAAAACAAGGCTCTATTTCTGTTTAAATGGAGAGATAGTCAAACTGCTAAAAATTCTCCGGTCTTTTTGGCAAGTTTTTCCTCTGAAAAGTCCCGTTAGTGAAGGGGTTAATTTGTTAATGGGACTTTACACCCTCCAATAGCAATTATACTTGCTGCACTGATGCACAGGTGACATTGTGGCAGCCATGTTCTCCATCCCCATGGCAACAATGTGGCCACAGCAATTTACTGGCTTAAACACTGTGGCATGCACAAAATTGTAAACAACACTTAATTGCAGTACTTAATCCTTTTGCTCACTAAGGGCCAGATTACGAGTGGAGCACAAAATTGCACTTTTGCGAGAGTGATATTTGCGCTCCACTCGTACCTCCAGCACAAGCAATTGTGCGCTGGTATTAGAGGTGAGGTGCAATGCGAACACAAGCTCACGTTCGCATTGCAGGGAAGCTTTGCGCTCACAAGAGCACACTTCCATAGGCTCCAAGACACGGCAGAGAACCTAGTGCAGCGAAGGAGGTAAGTCGCGCAGCGATGGGCAGCAAAGGTTATTTTTCTAACACCCCACATCTGCTCACTTTAACCCCTAAAAACTGCATCATGCAGTTGTTTTTTTGTTGTTTTTTTTAAACAAAATAAAGATGCTACAATTAATTTTTATACAAAAGGAACCTCACACTGTATTTAGGGGGCAATTGGGGAAAGTTTTTAAAATTAACCAGAGGTCTAATCTCAGTTTAATTGTCGGAGCACTAATTTCTTCTAATCGCTGGTTTACGGGTGCGTAATAAATTAGCGCCCCACTTGTAATCTAGACTTAAATGTTTGAGCTATATTATTGCTTCATTTGTTTGGTATCAATGTCTCATTAGCGGTACGTTTAACCCTACAAAGGCTGATCCATTTTCATGCTGTTCAGCTCTGTTTTGTGGAAAGTAATATTATGTGAAGTTGTGAAATTCTTGGAAGAGCCCCCAGAGAATCTTCTTTGTTAGTTCTTGGAATCTTGTGCAGAAAACTAGCAAGTTATAAACTGAGGATTAACCCTGCCACACATCATTTTAAGTATCAGCTGCCACCTAGTGGTAATTATAATGCACTGTCTAATGTGCTAATGTGAATGCAGAATTTGCAGAGCTGTAAAGTCACACTATAAGACAGTGTGACACACTATTTGGCACCTGTCTGCTAGAGTCCACAATGGATGAGTAAAAACCTACTATAAAATGAGAAATCATATGGTGTAAATCTCTTTATGTGTAATCTGTAACAAGCTTGCAGTTATCACACTGAACATATAATGCAGTTCTTCAACAAGGAAATCACTAAAGATTATTAAAATAACCTTCACCAATCTATAATGCATAATATATTTTCTTTATACCGAATTCTTGTATTTTTTTAAAAGTCAAATAACTTGAACGTGTAAAATACATCATCAAAAGTATAATAAATTATTATAATCTTTTTAATTTCTGATGACACCTAATGAGAAAACTTTTATTTTGAATAATGTTAGTCTTGAAATAGATGTAGAATAAATCTATATAATAATAATAATAATAATAATAATAATAATAATAATAATAATAATAATAATGAGACAGAAAATAAATGGGTGGAAAAGTGTCGGGAGCTAAGAAATGACATGTAACTCTCAGTTCCAATGACAATATAAATCAGACAAATGAACATTGGAAACAGTTTTTTGGGGAAAGACATTTGTGAATAATGAATGAGGTGTGGTACACGGTAGATATCTGTGCAAAATAAGAGAGCAGAGTAAAGTTGCCTCTTACACAGTATTTATACTGGCACGGCCAGGATCTTTAGAGTTCCGGTCAACTTAAATAATAAATGATTAACCTATAAATAAAAGTTCTGCTATGGTGAAACATCTTTTAAGAAAGTTTGAATCTAATTTTAAACAAATAATTATTAAAGTTTTTGTTTATACATTTTGGGCAAGATTACAAGTGGAGCACAAAAATAATAAAAAAAATAAAAAAAAGGTTAATTCCTGAATGCAATACAAAATGTATGCTTTATTCCAACAAGTTAAAAGTCCATAACAGGAACAAAGTGAAGAAGAACGGTCTAATGCGTTTCAGCAAAAGCCATAATCATAGACCTGTTAAAACACCACTTGGTGCAAGCTTAAAAAGAGGGTATTGCATTGCTATTGGTTAGAGGTATATACACCCCTTCCTAACGGCAGGAAGAAGTAAAACTCTTTTCGTAAGGTGTGCTAAACCAAACTTTGTGGATTTGTATTTTTTTTAAAAAAGGGGGAGTGACTATCTCCCATTAGCTGAAGCACCCTACCCAAGTGCAGGTGTGCTCATGACAGATTTTATTGGAGTTGTATATAAAGCCAGGGAGTCTCATATTATAAACAGAGAAGCAGGAATGATTCAGCCCATAAATGGAAAGTGTTGCAGTGTTAGGACCAGTCCAGTCAATATTGTAACATTTTGTAGGTTGGTGATTGGCTAAGCAAAATATGGCCGTATTGTGTGACTAAAATCCCAATTTAAATGTAAAAGCATTGGTAATTTGTGAAGGTAATTTTTTTTGCAGCATTTAAATATGTTTTCTTTATTTGCAAGTGGATGTGAGCCAATACCCTCTATTTTGTGTAACTATTTGGTCTGATTTGCAGCACTCCCAATGATGTATTTAAACTCTTCTTATAAGGGGTGCTAAACCTTTTTCAATAATAAACCTTTATTTTACAGGTAATCTTTATAAATATAAGTGAAATACGTGAATATATTTTTTATATGTTTTGGTATAACTAACACCGTTCATTAGGTTTCCAAACACAATTTTTTCAGCACTTTTTTGTGTTGTGCTCACTGCATGGAATATCACGGTGCTAAAATGTCAGCTGCGTTAAAATTCTCTGCTTACCGTTTTCTACCATGCGCTTGTAAAACCATATTGTGTGCTATTTATTTCTGCAAGGTCGCTCAAAGGATAATTCACACTGTGCTAAGTGCTCTGCCTCTAATCTAACCCTTTGGTCTATAATTACCGATGAAAATGTATTAGCACAGGTGGAATTTTCCAAAAATCCTAGAGCGGAGTTACTTAGCTGCTGAGTAAGAAAGAAGAAAAAAAAAATGTGAGGACTGCGCACCTAGAGATAGTTAACTGAACCCAATTTTTTTCTTTCTTGAATCAGAGAGCACAACATTTTAAGCAACTTTATAATTTACTCCTTTAATCAATTTTTCTTCGTTCTCTTGCTATCTTTATTTGAAATAGAAGGCATCTAAGCTATTTCTTTGGTTCAGAACCCAGGACAGTCCTTGTTTATTGGTGGGTGAATGTATCCACCAATCAGCAAGTACAAACCAAGTTGTTTACCAAAAAGGGGCCAGCATCTAAACTTACATTCTTGCTTTTCAAATAAAGATACCAAGAGAATGAAGAAAATTTGATAATAGGAGTAAATTTGAAATTTGTTTAAAAGTGCCTGCTCTATCTGAATCATGAAAGAAAAAATGTGGGTTCAGTGTCCCTTTAAATAGTACTTACTAAGTACAGTTCTATCTTTGCTACTATTGGGATTCAGTAAAGAACTGAATACAAACGTCAAATCCTTTTTGTCTTGCCATAAAATGTTGTAAATTACCGATATACCATGAAAGTGCAAAGCATGGAAATATAAGTAAATATCTGCATAGAGTGCCATCTAGAGGACACAATATATAACTGCAACTAAAACATCAGTGCCGACAATAGAAACTAGATATACGGCAGGCAAAAAAGTTTTAGATTATTTGACACAAAAAACAATCATTTTGTCTGATATCTATTAAGGAGATGATTCAGAATTACAGCTAGATTACAGTTTTTGCGTTATGAGTGAAAAAGCAGCGTTATTGCTCTTTTCCACTACCGCTGGTATTACGAGTTTTGCAGGTATAGCTGTCCCACACACTTTTTTGGCCGTAACGAAACGTAACTACTGCAGCTTTCAAAAAGTCTTTTTTCAATGGGACTTCCACAGCGCCGGTATTACGAGTTTGCCTGTCCGGCCAAAAATTGAGCGGTACAGCCCATAACTACAAGATCCCTACCGTAAACTGAAAGTCAGTAGTTATGGGTTTTACGCTACAAAGCTGTACCATAAAACTCATAACTAAAGTGTTACAAAGTACACTAACAACCATAAACTACCTATTGACCCCTAAACCGAGGCCCTCCCACATCGCAAACACTAAAATAAAATTATTAACCGTTAATCTGCCACTCCGGACATCGCCACCACTATAATAAACATATTAACCCCTAAACCACCGTACTCCCGCATCGCAAACACTAATTAAAACTTATTAATAACCCCTAATCTGCTGTCCCTACCATCGCTGCCACCTCAATTACACTTATTAAACCCTAATCTGCCGCCCCCAATGTCATCACTACCTACCTACACTTATTAAACCCTAATCTGCCGCCCCCAACGTCGCCGCCACTATAATAAAGTTATTAACCCCTAAACCTAACCCTAAGTCTAACCCTAACACCCACTAACTTTAATATAATTAAAATAAATCTAAATAAAAATTACTATCATTAATTAAATAATTTGTATTTAAAACTAAATACTTACCTGTAAAATAAACCCTAAGATAGCTACAATATAACTAATAGTTACATTGTAGCTATCTTAGGTTTTATTTTTATTTCACAGGCAAGTTTGTATTTATTTTAACTAGGTAGAATAGTTAGTAAATAGTTATTAACTATTTACTAGCTACATAGTTAAAATAAATACAAATTTACCTGTAAAATAAAACCTAACCTGTCTTACACTAACACCTAACCTTACACTACAATTAAATAAATTACATTAATTAAATACAATTAACTAAATTACAAAAAAACAAACACTAAATTACACAAAATAAAAAAGAAATTATCAAATATTTAAACTAATTACACCTAATCTAATTGTATCAAAATAAAAAAGGCCCCCCCCCCTCAAAATAAAAAAACCTAGCCTAAACTAAACTGCCAATAACCCTTAAAAGGGCCCTTTGCGGGGCATTGCCCCAAAGAAATCAGCTCTTTACCTGTAAAAAAATACAAACACCCCCCAACAGTAAAACCCACCACCCACACAACCAAACCCCCCAAATAAAATCCTATCTAAAAAACCTAAGCTCCCCATTGCCCTGAAAAGGGCATTTAGATGGGCATTGCCCTTAAAAGCGCATTTAGCTCTTTTTCAGCCCAAACCCTAAGCTAAAAATAAAACCCACCCAATAAACCCTTAAAAAAACCTAACACTAACCCCCGAAGATCCACTTACAGTTTTTGAAGAACGGACATCCATCCTCAACGAAGCCGGGAGAAGTGTTCATCCAAGCGTCAAGAAGTGGTCCTCCAGACGGGCAGAAGTCTTCATCCAGACGGCATCTTCTATCTTCATCCTTCCGACGTGGAGCAGCTCCATCTTCAAGACATCTGTCTTCATCTAAGCGGCAAGAAGTGGTCCTCCAGATGGGCAGAAGTCTTCATCGAGACGGCATCTTCTATCTTCATCCTTCCGACGCGGAGCGGCTCCATCTTCAAGACATCCGGCGCAGAGCATCCTCTTCTTCCGACGGCTATTGAAGAATGAAGGTTACTTTAAGGGACGTCATCCAAGATGGCGTCCCTTGAATTCCGATTGGCTGATAGAATTCTATCAGCCAATCGGAATTAAAGTTGAAAAAATCCTATTTGCTGATGCAATCAGCCAATAGAATCGAGCTTCAATCCTATTGGCTGATCCAATCAGCCAATAGGATTGAGCTTGCATTCTGTTGGCTGATTGGAACAGCCAATAGAATGCAAGCTCAATCTTATTGGCTGATTGGATCAGCCAATAGAATTGAAGCTCAATCCAATTGGCTGATTGCATCAGCAAATAGGATTTTTTCACCTTTAATTCCGATTGGCTGAAAGAATTCTATCAGCCAATAGGAATTCAAGGGACGCCATTTTGGATGACGTCCCTTAAAGGAACCTTCATTCTTCAGTAGCCGTCAGAAGAAGAGGATGCTCTGTGCCGGATGTCTTGAAGATGGAGCCGCTCCGCGTCGGAAGGATGAAGATAGAAGATGCCGTCTCGATGAAGACTTCTGCCCATCTGGAGGACCACTTCTTGCCGCTTAGATGAAGACTTCTCCCGGCTTCATTGAGGACTTCTTGCCGCTTGGATGAAGACTTCTCCCAGCTTCGTTGAGGATGGATGGCTGGTCTTCAAAAACTGTAAGTGGATCTTCGGGGGTTAGTGTTAGGTTTTTTAATGGTTTATTGGGTGGGTTTTATTTTTAGCTTAGGGTTTGGGCTGAAAAAGAGCGAAATGCTCTTTTAAGGGCAATGCCTATCCAAATGCCCTTTTCAGGGCAACGAGGAGCTTAGATTTTTTAGATAGGATTTTATTTGGGGGGTTTGGTTGTGTGGGTGGTGGGTTTTACTGTTGGGGTTGTTTTTGTTTTTTTACAGGTAAAAGAGCTGATTTCTTTGGGGCAATGCCCCGCAAAAGGCCCTTTAAAGGGCTATTGGCAGTTTAGTTTAGGCTAGGGTTTTTTTATTTTGGAGGGATTTTTTTATTTTATAGGGCTATTAGATTAGGTGTAATTAGTTTAAATATTTGATAATTTATTTTTTATTTTGTGTAATTAAGGTTTTTTTTTGTAATTTAGTTAATTGTATTTAATTAATGTAATTTATTTAATTGTAGTGTAAGGTTAGGTGTTAGTGTAAGACAGGTTAGGTTTTATTTTACAGGTAAATTTGTATTTATTTTAACTAGGTAGCTAGTAAATAGTTAATAATTATTTACTTACTAGTCTACCTAGTTAAAATAAATACAAACTTGCCTGTGAAATAAAAATAAAACCTAAGCTAGCTACAATATAACTATTAGTTATATTGTAGCTAGCTTAGGGTTTATTGTACAGGTAAGTATTTAGTTTTAAATAGGAATTATTTAGTTAATGATAGTAATTTTTATTTAGATTTGTTTTAATTATATTAAAGTTAGTGGGTGTTAGGGTTAGGTTTAGGGGTTAATAACTTTAGTATGGTGGCGGCGACGTTGAGGGCGGCAGATTAGGGGTTAATAAATGTAGGTAGGTAGCGACGACATTGGGGGCATCAGATTAGGGGTTAATAAGTGTAATGTAGGTAGCGGCAATGTTAGGGGTGGCAGATTAGGGGTTAATAAGTATAATGTAGGTGTCGGCGATGTCTGGGGTGGCAGATTAGGGGTGTTTAGACTCAGGGTTTATGTTAGGATGTTAGGTGTAAAACATAACTTTTATTTCCCCATAGGAATCAATGGGGCTGCATTACGGAGCTTTACGCTCCTTTATTGCAGGTGTTAGGCTTTTTTTCAGCCGTCGCTCCCCATTGATGTCTATGGGGAAATCGTGCACGAGCATGTAAAACCAGCTCAAAGCAGCTCTGGTATTTGGGTGCGGTATGGAGCTCAACGCTGCAATATTGCCTGCTAATGCCTGGTTTTTGCAAACCTGTAATAGCAGCGCTATAGGGAGGTGAGCGGTGGAAATAACTTGCAACTTAGCACCGAGCCGCTCATAACGCAAAACTCATAATCTAACCGTTAGTTTGCTAATTAAAATCCATTTGTTTACTATTTCCTTTTGGGAAACTCTTAAAGAGACACTGAACCCATTTCAGGTTCAGCACTATGGATAGCGCTTGTTTATTGGAGGCTTACATTTACCTACCAATAAGCAAGCATAACTTAGGTTCTCAACCGAAAATGGGCCGGCTCATATGCATCACATTTCTGCTTTTTAAATAAAGATAGCATGAGAACGAAGAAAAATTGATAATAGGAGTAAATTAGAAAGTTGCCTAAATTTGCATGCTCTATCTGAATCATGAACGAAAAAAAAATTGGGTTTAGTGTCCCTTTAAAGTCTGTAGAGTAACCACTGGACATCAACTTAAAGGTAATTTGTTAGAGCATGTTAGTTTAAGACTAGCGTCCCTGCACCTCTACACTAGACCCAGCTGTGTAACTAGCGCTGCTGATTGGATCAGCAGTAGTTGCCACTTGGAACCCTTTGCAGTGGTTAAGCACATAGAGGTGCAGGGTTGCACTAAGGAATCAGATCATGCCACTTTTCAACTATAATTGATCTTTAAATAAAGTAGTAGCAAGTGCTATAAGCCAGCATCAGCACAAACATTTTTATTATGAATACAATTAATTTAAGTGGGGTCAGGACTGACCAAGAACTAAAGTAACGCGTGCATACTTATTGGCTGAACCTTTTCCCATTTGCAAAAAAAAATCCCGTTTGCAGGAAACCCTTTCCTATTTTTATAGTAACAGTCATCAACGCACAAATCACATGAACTCGCTTTATTTGTCTTTCATTAAAGGGACATGAAACCCAAACTGTTTCTTTCATGATTCAGATAGAAATGTGATTTTAAACAACTTTCTGATTTACTTCTATTATTACATTTTCTTTGTTCTCTTGGTAAATTTTATTTAAAAGCAGGGACACAAACTCAGGAGCGTGCACGTGTGTGGAGCTCTATATGGCAGCAGTTTTGCAAGAATGTTATCCATTTGCAAGAGCACTAGATGGCAGCACTATTTCCTGCTATATAGTTCCCCAGATGCCTACCTAGGTCTCTCTTCAACACAGAATACCAGGGGAACGAAGCAAATGTGAAAATTTAAGTAAAATGTTTGGGTTTCATATCCCTCAAATGGATCTCTATTTAATCATTATCTGAAGAAATCAACAAATATGGAAATATGTTTTCCATTCATCTGAATAGGAACGGCTGGATATTTGTCAGTGCACAGAACAAATCATTATAAAAGCATGTTTGCAATAAGTGTAAAGTAACAGCAATGCTTCTAAAAAAACTGTCACTGATTCAGTGAAAGCTATTGCTGTGCACAGGCACAATCAGGGATCAAGTCGAACGGGAACGCATGAGAATGGAGTTCCTGCACTATCTTTGCAGGAGGAACTAATTTCTCTCTGGACAGAGAACAGAAACGCTTCAGTAAACACTGCTGCTGCTGGTGGGAGGAGCTGGTTAGACAGTCTGGTAAGAGGGATAGTGAGATCCTCTAGTAATGGGCAGTATCTCAGGCCCAAAGGCAACCATTCAACCCTTCATTGGTTTTAATTTTCTTTCATTAACCAAAGTGCCAAAGTGTATAGATTTTATATATATATATATATATATATATATATATATATATATATATATATATATATATATATATATATATAAAGTAGGTGACAAGACAGGCGCACAAGGCACACTTCGTGTAATACGTTCAGGTAATAAATGCAGATAAAGGGTGAAAAATCCACGCTCACCTGGTATACCCTCACGATATGAGGTATTTTAAAAGCCTTTGTGCTAGTATGGTCTTCCTCCTCCTGATCCTCTTATTCATCCACGGTCCTCAGATGTCTTGGAAACTTCCCTTTTAAGTCCTCCAATATGTATCCGTTGGTAGCCCGTCTGGTTTAGTGGTATTCTCACACACCTCCCTCGGCGTGTGCTACTCCACTCTTCTTGTGGGTTGCAGCGTTTTCCTTCAGCGCTGCCGTTCCTATCACGTGTGTAGTTTGAACCACGTGAGCTCCTCCAACCAATGGGGACTCCAGAAAACTGTCTTTTTGCTGAATAAGAACGTTCCGTTGTTGAGGTTTTCGGTTAACTCTGCGCAGAGTGTAGGCTTGTAATTTTCTATATTCGTAACTGAATACAAAAGTACCTTAGGTCATCAACATGTTTCACCTTTACAGGCTTTTTCAAGATCTATATATATATATATATATATATATATATATATATATGTATATGTATGTGTATATGTACAGTATATATATATATATATATATATATATATATATATATATATATACATTATATATATAAATACAGTGTGTGTGTATATATTTAAAAACAATATTAATTGTGAGGGGGTGGAAGTCTTGGGGAGTTCCCACACTATTTTTGTAGGACTTGACCCCTGGGCACAATCAGTATACTTTCTGTGCACCACCGAATTTCAAACACTGCACCTGCACACAGAGACCACAATGGTAATGACTCAATTTGTGTAACTGATGAGCATAAAGATGCATGTGTGATTCTCTGGTTATCATTTCTCACCACCATGTGCGTTATTCTTTGTAAGATGGTGCACAGAGGATAACGCACCCAGCACCATTGATCGCACTTGTGTAATCTATCCCAAAATACATTTCATGCACCGCCCTCTAATTATGGGTGCTCCTATTTCAGAACCTAAGTTACACTGCAGGAATCTGATGGAAAGTTTCTACGCATTTGTCAGCACTCTGGAATATAGTGAAAGCTAGATTTCATAAAATGTATTTAATAGTTATTGTCTCTTTAAGCTTCCAACCCAACTGAATCATGATAACATTCTGTAGACTAGAACATTAATTTAGGGCTGCCAAATTGCCGCTTTAAGGGAGGCCATTTATGAAAAATACATATGTCAGGGTTCTTATAATGGAACACTATTCAAACATTTCTTTAAAAAGCCCCATAGTTATTTTGCATGTGTCCTCCGTTAAAGCAGCAATTGGTCAATTCTACATTTAAAGGGACAATCTAGTCAAAATTAAACATTCATGGTTCAGATACGGCATGCAATTTTAAACAACTTTCCAATTTACTTTTATCATTATAATTGCTTTGTTCTTTTGGTATTTTTTGTTGAATGCTAAACCTAGATGGGCTCATATGCTAATTTCTAAGCCCTTGAAGGCCACCTCTTATCTCAGTGAATTTTGACAGTTTTACACATATAAACAGCGCTAGTTCATGTGTGCCATATCAATAACAGTGTGCTCACTCCCGTTGAGTTTTTTATGAGTCAGCACTGATTGGCTAAAATGCAAATCTGTTAAAAGAACTGAAATAAGTCTGCAGTCTGCAGAGGCTTAGATACAAGGTAGTCACAGAGCTAAAAAGTGTATTAATATAACCATGCTGGTTATGCAAAACTGGGGAATGAGTAATAAAGGGATTATCTATCTATTTAAACAATAACAATTCTATGGTAGACTGTCCCTTTTATACACTTTATCAGAATATAAAGGAGTCTAAACTAATTATCCCTCAAAACTTTTCTTAAACTACAAATAAAATTAATGTTGAAACTTTTAATTCAGATCTGGAATTAATTTGAATTAAATTTTGATTGATCTAAACTAAAAGGTTCTATTCCGATCCATTGGGAAATCTATGTGTGTTTTTTCACCAAGGTTTTTATGATAAGGGACTTTTCAAAGTTGCATTTTAATCATTAGAGAACATTTTTTTTTGTGCAAGTTTATACACAATTTTTTGATTTATTTAATGCAACAGTCTATACCTCTTAAAAATCAATTCACCTGTTTCACACAGTATACCATTGGCTTCCTAAACTTACGGCTAGATTACGAGTATTGCGTTATGAGGGGTGCGGTACTAACTTGCACGTTATTGTCACTGCTCACTTACCTACAGCGCTAGTGTTACAGGTTTATAAAAACCCGGCGTTATCGGGCAAAATTGTGCTCCATACCGCACTCCAATACCAGCACTGCTGAAAGCTGCGGTGAGGTGGTTTTACGTGCACGATTTCCCCATAGACATCAATGGGGAGAGCCGGCTGAAAAAAAGCCTAACACCTGCAATAAAGCAGCGTAAAGCTCCGTAACGCATCCCCATTGATTCCTATGGAGAAACAAAATTTATGTTTACACCTAACACCCTAACATAAACCCGAGTCTAAACACCCCTAATCTTGCACTTATTAACCCCTAATCTGCCGCCCCCGACATCGCCGACATCTACATTATACCTGTTAACCCCTAATCTGCTGCCCCAAACATCGCCGACACCTACATTATACTTATTAACCCCTAATCTGCTGCCCCCAACATCGCCAACACCTACATTATACTTATTAACCCCTAATCTCCCACCCCCAATGTTGCCGCAACCTACCTACACTTATTAACCCCTAATCTGCCGCCCCCAACGTCGCTGCCACTATACTAAATTTATTAACCCCTAAACCTAAATCTAACCCTAACCCTAACACCCCCTAACTTAAATATAATTAAAATAAATCTAATAAAAAATTCATATTATTACCTAAATAATTCCTATTTAAAACTAAATACTTACCTGTAAAATAAACCCTAAACTAGCTACAATATAACTAATAGTTACATTGTAGCTAGCTTAGGGTTTATTTTTACTTTACAGGAAAGTTTGTATTTATTTTAACTAGGTAGAAAAGTTACTAAATAGTTATTAACTATTTACTAAATACCTAGCTAAAATACATACAAATTTACCTGTAAAATAAAACCTAACCTGTCTTACACTAACACCTAACCTTACACTACAATTAAATAAATTACATAAATTAAATACAATTACCTAACTTACAAAAACAAACACTAAATTACACAAAAAAAAAATAAAAAAAAAATTATCAGATATTTAAACTAATTACACCTAATCTAATAGCCCTATCAAAATAAAAAATCCCCCCCCCAAAATAAAAAAACACCCTAGCCTAAACTAAACTACCAATAGCCCTTTAAAAGGGCCTTTTGCGGGGCATTGCCCCAAAGAAATCAGCTCTTTTACCTGTAAAAAAAAAATACAAACAGCTCCCAACAGTAAAACCCCCCACCCACACAACAAAACCTAAGCTCCCCATTGCCCTGAAAAGGGCATTTGGATGGGCATTGCCCTTAAAAGGGCATTTTGATATTTTTCAAGTGCCCAAACCCTAATCTAAAAATAAAACCCACCCAATAAACCCTTAAAAAAACCTAACACTAACCTCCGAAGATCCACTTACAGTTTTGAAGACCGGACATCCATCCTCAACGAAGCCGGGAGAAGTCTGCATCCAAGCAGCAAGAAGTCCTCAACGAAGCCGAGAGAAGTCTTCATCCAAGCTGTCAGATGTGGTCCTCCAGACTGGCAGAAGTCTTCATCCAGACGGCATCTTCGATCTTCATCCATCCGGCACGGAACAGCTCCATCTTCAAGACATCTGGCATGGAGCATTCTCTTCAATTGAAGTCTTCTTCCAGAATGAAGGTTCCTTTAAGTGATGTCATCCAAGATGGCGTCCCTTGAATTCCGATTGGCTGATAGAATTCTATCAGCCAATCGGAATTAAAGGTGAAAAAATCCTATTGGCTGATGCAATCAGCCAATAGGATTGAGCTCACATTCTATTGGATGTTCCAATCAGCCAATAGGATTTTTCACCAATCGGAATTCAAGGGACGCCATCTTGGATGACGTCACTTAAAGGAACCTTCATTCTGGAAGAAGACTTTGATTGAAGAGGATGCTCTGCGCCGGATGTCTTGAAGATGGAGTCGATGAAGATAGAAGATGCCGTCTGGATGAAGACTTCTGCGGGCTTGGATGAAGACTTTGGCCGCTTGGATGAAGACTTCTGTCAGGCTTCGATGAGGACTTCTGCCGCTTCATTGAGGATGGATGTCAGGTCTTCAAAAACTGTAAGTTGATCTTCAGGGGTTAGTGTTAGGTTTTTTTTAAGGGTTTTATTGGGTGGGTTTTATTTTTAGATTAGGGCTTTTGGGCTGAAAAAGAGCTAAATGCCCTTTTAAGGGCAATGCCCATCTAAATGCCCTTTTCAGGGCAATGGGGAGCTTAGGTTTTTTAGATAGGATTTTATTTGGGGGGTTTGGTGTGTGGGTGGTGGTTTTTACTGTTGGGGGGTGTTTGTATTTTTTTACAGGTAAAAGAGCTTATTTCTTTGAGGCAATGCCCCGCAAAGGGCCCTTTTAAGAGCTATTGGCAGTTTAGTTTAGGCTAGGTTTTTTTTTTATTTTGGGGGGCTTTTTTATTTTGATAGGGCTATTAGATTAGGTGTAATTAGTTTAAATATCTGATCATTTCTTTTTTCATTTTGTGTAATTTAGTGTTTCTTTGTTTTTGTAATTTAGGTAATTGTATTTAATTTATGTAATTTATTTTATTGTAGTGTAAGGTTAGGTGTTAGTGTAACTTAGGATAGGTTTTATTTTACAGGTAAATGTGTATTTATTTTAGCTAGGTAGTTAGTAAATAGTTAATAACTATTTAGTAAATATTCTACCTAGTTAAAATAAATACAAACTTGCCTGTAAAATAAAAATAAAACCTAAGATAGCTACAATGTAACTATTAGTTATATTGTAGCTAGCGTAGGTTTTATTTTACAGATAAGTATTTAGTTTTAAATAGGAATTATTTAGGCAATGATAGGAATTTTTTATTAGATTTATTTTAATTATATTTAAGTTAGGGGGGTTAGGGTTAGACTTAGGTTTAAGGGTTAATAAATATAGTATAGTGGCGGCGACATTGGGGGCGGCAGATTATGGGGTTAATAAATTTAGGTAGGTGGCGGCGATGTTAGGGGTGGCAGATTAGGGGTTAATAATATTTAACTAGTGTTTGTGATGCGGGAGTGCGGCGGTTTAGGGGTTAATATGTTTATTATAGTGGTGGCGATGTCCGGAGTGGCAGATTAGTTAATAATTTTATTTTAGTGTTTGCAATGCGGGAGGGCCTCGGTTTAGGGGTTAATATGTAGTTTATGGGTGTTAGTGTACTTTTTAGCACTTTAGTTATGAGTTTTATGCTACAGCTTTGTAGCGTAAAACCCATAACTACTGACTTTCAGTTTACGTCATGGATCTTGGCGGTATAGGGTGAACCGCTCACTTTTTGTCCTCCCAGGCAGACTCGTAATACTGGCGCTATGGAAGTCCCATTGATAAAGGACTTTTTGAAAGCTTCGGTAATTACCTTGCGTTACGGCCAAAAAAGTGTGCGGTGCAGCTAAACCTGCAAGACTCGTAATACCAGCGGTAGTGAAAAAGCAGCGTTATGAGCCTTAACGCTGCTTTTTCACCCATACCGCAAAACTCGTAATCTCCTAGCCATTATTTTTTTGGCACTGTTTAAGATTTCACACTTGCTCAGTCCCAACATCTGGGGGGAAAAATCCAGGGACACTTTTCAGGAGGGCATTTATTTACGCAGGTTATAGGAGTATTGACTAGGCCCATTAGATGTTCCTATGGCTCCGCCCACTCTGTTTCACTCAAAAGGCCCACATCTGACGGTACATATACTCAATTAATACTAAGCACAAATACACACAATCACTTACATAATAACTACACACATTTGTATAATAAATACACACACACTTGTTTAACAAATACGCTCACACACTTGTATTCCAAATACACACACACTTGTATAACACACACACACACACAGGGCCGCCATCAGGAGGTGACAGGGGTGACTCCTGTCAGGGGCCCAATGAGCCGGGGGGGGGGGGGGGGGCCATGAGGCAAGAACTAAAAAAAAAAAAATACATTTTTTTTTTGTTTTTGTTTTTTGACAGCTACCATTGGGTACTACAGCAGAGTGCTAATTGAGCATGGGAAATGTTATTACAAGTAGTAAAGTATTAGCATTTGAGAGGATTTCTGAGTGTGCACTAAACCACTATGCACAATGTGAGACAGACTTGGCACTTTGTTTGTACAGTGTGTGCCTGAGTCAGACGGCAAATCACTTTCATTTGCAGAGGAGGTAGGACTTACTTAGCAAATGTTTTTTTATTTCTTTGTGCAATTTCGGATTGTACAGTGTGGTAGTAGTTGTATGGTGGGGCGAGGGGTCCATAAAAACAATTTTTTTTTAGCAGCAGTGTATTTATGATTATTTGACAATGCTGTAGAAATTCTATACAGTGTATTTAAAATGATGCAGAAATGTTTCCTCCTCAATACACAAATGGTAGGTGCCCTTTTGGCAGATATGCATTAATATATATATATATATATATTACATTCCAGTTTACTGCCCCTTTATGCAAGAGCTTTCCAAATGCAAGTAGGCATTTTATCTAAGATTTTTACATCTGCATAACATGTTATACTCTCAGACTAAGAATGCTCAGTGTTTGAAATGAGACACGTTAACTTAAAACTGTTCAGTTTACACTACAGCTGACTTTATTTTGAAATACGTACCAACAAGCCTAAATCCTGCATTTAACCAGATCTAATGGTATGAGTACCGCAGCTTATGGTTCCATCAAGACCATATAGAGTACAGCATTTTCAAAATCCATAAGTACAGCTGACAGATTGGAACATTTGTACACTATATTTGAAGTGGTGCTCTTGGTTGGGGAAAATAGGGAAAAGTCAAACAAACATATGTCAACCTTTTAAAAGTACTTTTCTTCATCTAGCCATCTACCCAGTTTTGAATTCACAGAATTATTTTTGTTTGCACATTTACAAATATGATTCTTTAAAAAGTGAGCTCTTAATTTCTGCAATTTTTTTTATCATGCATGTCACACACTGTTTATTTAGGGGATGTGAGGTGCATAAATGCTTCCTCCTGTGAGTGTTTCTGTGGGTGTCTGTGTTTATTTCTTTGTACTTTGGTTTGTGTCTCTGAGTGTGTATGTATTTTTTTTCTGTGGGTCTCTCTGTGAGGGCGGGTATGTATGTCTTTGTGAATTTTCTGTGGATGTCTGTGAGGGTGTGTGCATATGTCTTTGTGCTTTTTCTATGGGTGTCTATGTGAGTGTGTGTGTATCTTTGTCTTTGTGTATTTTCTCTGGATGCCTCTGTGAGGGTGTGTGTATGTATGTATTTCTGTGTTTTATGTGGTTGTCTCTATGTGTGTGTACGTCTTTGTGTGTTTTCTGTGGGTGTGTGTATATCTACCTCTTTGTGTGTTTTCTGAGGCTGTCTCTGTCGGTGTTTCCTTGGGTGTATGTGCAAGTTTGAGTTTGTGTGTGTGTGTCCATTGTCTGTTCCTTTTTAGGACATTTTGACCTTACTACTGATTATTCACATCTTTCTACAGACTTTGAGACTAATGAGACCTTTCCGGAAGTCACCAATCTACCATTTAATATGCTGTTGTCATCATTACTTTACAAAAAGATAATTAGAACTCCATATTTTGTTTTCTAAATCTCTTTTTTTTTTTTTACAAAACTGTAGTTTACCTCATTACTTGTCAGGTCAATGTAAACAAGTGCTGAGTTTCTGTTTGGGTGTCTGTGTCTGAGTGTGTTTCTTTGCGTGTCTGCTAGAGTGTCTATATGTGAATCCTTTTGTGTGTGTTTCAGTGTATGAGTGTGTCTGTGTTTGTATGTTACTACCTTTACAACATTTCCAAGTTTAAATAGACACTTAAGAATAAAGTGCATATACGTTTTAGTCACTTGGTCAAAAATTGCACATGTCAAAGGAGGGGGGGGGGCCCTAATCAATAGTTAAGTCAGGGGCCCCAAAATTTCTAGTGGCAGCCCTGCACACACACACTTGTGTAACAAATACACACAAACGTATAACAAATACACACACACTTGCATAACAAATACACACACACTTGCATAACAAATACACACACACACTTGCATAATAAATACTCACACACTTGCATAATAAATACACACACACTTGCATAACAAATATACACACACTTGTATAACAAATACACACACGAACGCATAACAAACACACACACTTGCATAACAAATACACACACACTTGCATAACAACTACACACACTTGTTTAATAAATACATACACTTGTATAACAAATACACACACACACTTGTATAATAAATACACACACACACTTGTATTACAAATACACACACACTTGCATAACAACTACACACACACTTGTATAATAAATACACACACTTGTATAATAAATATACACACACACACACTTGTCTTGTATAACAAATACACACACACTTGTATAACAAATACAGACAACCTTGTATAATAAACACACACACTTGTATTACAAATACACACACACTTGCATAACAAATACACACACACATGTATAACAAATACACACACACTTGTATAACAAATAAACACACTTGTATAACAAATACACACACACACACACACACTTGTATAACAAATACACACACACACTTGTATAATAAATATATACACACTTGTATAACAAATATACACACACACACACACACTTGTATAACAAATATACACACACACTTGCATAACAAATACACACACACACACACTAGCATAACAAATACACACATTTGTATAACAAATACACACACTTGTATAATACACACACACACACACTTGTATAACAAATACACACACACACACTTGTATAACAAATACACACACACACTAGCATAACAAATACACACACACTTGCATAACAAATACACACACACACTAGCATAACAAATACACACACATTTGCATAACAAATACACACACACACTAGCATACAGAGCTCAATAGATATGCCCCTATGTATCTAACCCTTATAAAATGCGAGTTTCATGGACAGTGATGAGAGTGCTCGATTTGTGCAAGCCTAAATGCGGAAATGACAGCTCATGTACATGGTACGTACGCTGACATTAAGGGGTTACAAGTGCACAATGCAGACTTCTATTTAGTTGTTACAATTAATTTCTCTTTCTGTTGCTAAATGTCCTTGTTGGAAAATGGCGCCACATAAGGAACATGTGGCTCCATTATTCAACAAGGACATTTAGCAACAGAAAGTTACAACGTTGTATCCCGTCCAAATTTTTCTGGGCTTTAACCCAGAGGGACGGAATACAACGTCCTAACCGGGTTGCTTTTCTGAAGCTTCTGACGCTTCCCTGATGGGATCGCGGTCTGGAGGGCGTGCCTAGCATCATAGGGACGCCCCCCTGATGCAATCCCATCATTGAAATCTCGTGATCACGTGAATGATCGCAAGATTTCAAATTGTTTACATCAGAAAAGTTGTTCTGATGTAGACACTTTAACCCTGGCAGGATATGGTTAAAAACAAGGGCACTTTAATTCATCAAAATTGACATTTCACTAGTTTTCTTCAAATACTTACCATTTAATGCTGACAGCCGCTGCAAGCCCTCTTCGCGGGTCCAAAATGACGAATCTGGCTTCCTCCAATCACGGCATTGCCTCAGGCCAAGATTCCCTCGGGGGGAAGCTGTGATTAAAGGAAGCCAGATTCGTCATTTCTGACATATGAAGAGGCTTCAGATGGCCAGGGGAATCGCTGGAGCGGCTGTGAAGATTAAAAGGTAAGTATTTTTAAAAAAATGGACACCGATTCATCAGAATTGACCTTTACTTTAAATACAGTAGAACGGCACAATCAGAAAATGCATAATAAAAAGACAATGCAATAACAGGGTCTGGAGAAGTGTTCTTCCGGGATTAGAATCTAGGTCCATTTGCTCTCTGGTTTCCGGTGAGAAGGCGGAGCTCTGACACAGGTGCTCCAGGTCGGCGTTCTGGCCGATGGTGGCGATCCTAGCCTTCACTCTTTGCCCACTGTTTCCGTGAGGACTCGGGCGTATCGCTTGGCTTGTTACCGCCAGCAGAAGGGAAACCATAGTTGCTGTTTTAGCTGCGGTGCACCGCATCTATGCTATATCCGATGGGAAAAATGACAAGAACCCTCCAGGAGCCCTAAGTAACTGTTACACCGCTATCTGAACAGTCTCACTCTACCCGGCTTGCGGTTGTCCTTTTTTTGGCTCTGTTGAGTAACAGGGGAGGAGGTGTCGAGGAGGCGGAGTGGCGCGGTTGGAGTGACAGGTGTATTGGCCTGGTGCATCAGCAGTCCCGGAGGGGTCCCCGTGAGAGCTCGTTTCGGCATAGAGGAAGTTGTGCCGGGCTTGTGGTGCGGGCTCGCTGTCGGATGCGGGAGCGCCGCTTGAGGGGCGAGTAAACGGTCCCGAGCGTTTTGCCCCTGCAGGGCAGTGGAGTCGCAAGTGGTCCAGCTCCTGCCGTCGACTCCGCTGGGTAAAGTTCCAAGGCATCAGGGTTTGGCAATCCAGGCTTCTCCCAACTCTATCCGTACTGCTCCCCCGGTTTGGAGTGCTGCTCAGCTGGGTGTCAGCATTTCCAGGGTCGACTCAGCTTCTGCTTTATCCTGCTGTGACTGAAAGATACAGACTCTCTCCGGGTGTCCTGCTTTTTGTTCCTGGTTATATGGAGCACAGAGGTGACATTTTTCAAGATTTATAACTGTTAATCTGTTTGCCCCCTCAAACTTTTGTTGATTTGAAGCATTGAATTTCAGAGGGCTCACTGAACTCTTAAATGGACATAGCTTGGGGTCTAAGAAGTCCAGGAGTTTTTTATCCAGGGGCCTGTTTAATGTTGTTCACTCTCTTTCTTTTGCAGGTTTAGCTCGACAATGATTTTGTTTATATTTGTTTGTACTACCATGTACATGAGAGTATAAGTGCCTGTGTTTGGTTTTGACCCCAATTTTTTTTTTCCTTTTTATCTCTTACTAGCTGCTGAAGTTATTAAGTCTCAGGCATTTTTCACAGGGCCTAGGCCCCTGTCACTGCAAGTTTATTGACTCTATCACCATTGTACCTGATATAGGTTCAACATTGCAAAGTTCACTAACTATATTTTATTTTTTTTGTATTTTTGATTCACTGTTACACATCAGTTCACCTTCTCTCTTATAGGTGTTTATAAGGGGGAAAAAAAAGAGAGAAGAAAAAAAAAAAAAAAAAAAAAAAGAAGAAAGGAAAGAGGAGAATATTCACTCACTTATTGTGACATCACTGCTTTTGTTTCCCCTTTTACAGGGGAGCTATTTTTTGTTTGTTGCACATATTGCTTGTTGTTTTTTTTGTTTCACTATTTATGGAAAAATTTGTAACCCACGGTAACCAAATTTCACCTAAAATGCCTGTTAAATCCAGGGATAAAAGAAATACTAAATTGGGTGATACAAGTGCAGATGTATCATCTGAGAGTATATCTACAGCAATAGATATCCAGGCCCTGATAGGGCAACTTACAGCTATTTTTTCTCCCCAGCTGGAGGGTATTAAGAAAGATTTGGGAGTTATCTCTTCAGAGATTGTTACACTCTCGGCAGAAGTTAAACACTTTTCCCACAGAATTGGGGAAGCGGAAAATAGAATATCTGCCACTGAAGATAGATTGACAGCGCAAGAGGCTATTATTCAGTCCCAAGAGGTTAAATTGAATAGTGTCCAGTTGCGCCTGGAGGATCTGGAGGATCGCTCTAGGCGCAACAACATTAGGATTATTGGCCTACCTGAATTCCCAGAGTTTGAGGATATCATTAAATTTACCTGTCATGAGCGCTTCCGTTCATCGCCGTGTCGCCGCGGCTCCCGGAACTCCTCTGTGTCTCTGACGTCATGTTGCTTAGCAACATGACGCTTTCTCTCACACCCCTCTGATGACGGTTACGCTCTGCCCTTTAAATCTCGGCGGGAGATCTGAATCTGGGCCCGTTTGTTGTTTCCCTGGATTGTGAGTACCATATCAGTTTTGTTCTTCTGTGTACCGACTTCTGCCTGCCTGACCAAGCCTCTTGCCTAATCCCTACTTGCTGATATTTGGACATTGACTTCTGCCTGCCTGACCTTGCCTGTAGCTATTACCCTTTTGCTGATACTTTGATGCCGACTTCTGCTTGCCTGACCCTGTCTTTTGCCAATACCTTTTGCTGATATTTGGATGCCGACTTCTGCCTGCCTGACCTTGCTTTGGCCTTTACCTTTAAACCTATTCTTTGTTAAACAACACCTGCTTAAAAGGGACATTTACTTTTACAAGCTGCAAAAGAGAACTTTGCCTTTCTGTTTGTTACACACCTGCTTAAAAGGGACATTTACTTTTACAAGCTGCAAAAGAGAACTTTGCCTTTCTGTTTGTTATACACCTGCTTAAAAGGGACATTTACTTTTACAAGCTGCAAAAGAGAATTTTGCCTTTCTGTTTGTTATACACCTGCTTAAAAGGGACATTTACTTTTACAAGCTGCAAAAGAGAACTTTGCCTTTCTGTTTGTTATAAACCTGCTTAAAGGGACATTATACTTTTACAAGCTGCAAAAGAGAACTTTTCCTTTGTTTTACAAGCCTGCTAAAGAGGACCTTTTTCAGAAGCTTCAAGTAAGAGCATTTCCTTTTTGTTCTTTGAACTACTTAAAGGGACGTTTTATCCTTTGTGGCTTTCCTGCATTCTGGAACAATATTCATTTTTGTTATCTTCTAATTTGCTTCCTGAGTGGGTCACGTCCTGGATATTTCTCAGTGTGCTAGCGTGTGCTTTCAATTCACGCTAGCAGTTGGGTTACATCCCGGATTGATTCCTGAGCGGCTGACATTACAAACGGGCCATAAAAATGGACCCCACTGAATTATCTATGGCCGTGGCTCACCAGGGACAGCTCTTGGGTTCTCATGCCACTCACTTGCAGTCTCTGGACACTAAACTTGATCAAATTACTGCTCTATTACAAAATTTGGTTGCTACCGCACCTCCCAATCCTAATCCCAATCCAAATCCGATTGAGGCATTACCTCCTCCGATTCCTAACAATCAGTCTCAGGTACAACTAAGTCCCAGGATTCCTCTTCCGGATAAATATGATGGGAATCCTGAAGAATGTAGAGGCTTTTTGAATCAATGCCGTCTTCATTTCCGAAATAGCCCTACTCTCTTTGCTACTGCCTCTTCTAGAATCACGTTTCTTATTTCCTTAATGAAAGGAAAAGCCTTGGCTTGGGTGTCACCTTTGCTAGAAAAGAATGATCCTATACTGTTGGATGTTGATACATTTCTATCTACATTCTCAAACGTATTCGATAAACCTGGAAGGTCATCCGCTGCTGAAGCAACTCTCCTGGATTTACGTCAAGGAAATCAACCAGTCTCTCAATATGCAATTGAGTTCCGCACCCTTGCTTCTGAAACCACTTGGAATCAGGGAGCACTCAGAGCCGCTTTCCGTAAAGGACTTTCTGAGCGTCTCAAGGATGAATTGGTGTATCGTGAACTTCCAGAGTCCTTAGAAGCCTTAATAAATCTCTGTATCAGTCTCGACGCCAGGTTTCGTGAACGCCAACAAGAAAAGGATAGAACACAGAGGACTTCCACTCGAACTCCTTTTCGTTTAGCTCCTCGTTTTTCTAATCCAGTCACTCCAGCCTCTCCTACTACTGATCAGGCTGAACCCATGGAAGTAGGAAGTATAAAATTAACTGAGACTGAACGCTTAAGAAGACGGACTCTTGGCTTATGTCTGTACTGTGGCCTTAAAGGACATTTATTAAGGGATTGTCCTACTAGGCCAGTAAAAGCCAGGGCTTAACTCTAGTCCAGGGAACTGAGTTAAGCCAAAATAGTGGTCATTCCCTATACAAGAAACTCTTTGTTCCAGTAACTCTTCTAATTGGACATAAGAAGATCTATACCCAAGCTCTAATTGATTCTGGTGCTGGAGGTGTGTTCATTGACTCTACATTTGTTTCTACTCATTCTATACCCTTACTAAAGAAGGAGAATTCCATTTCAGTCTCTACGGTCAGTGGAGATCCTTTGGGTTCTGGATACATTCAGTTTTCTACTCAACCCTTAATCCTCACCGTAGGAATACTTCATTCTGAGACAATTTGTTTCGATGTCATTCCCACTCCGCAATTTCCCATTATCTTGGGACTACCCTGGCTCCAGATTCACAATCCCATTTTTTCTTGGACTTTCGGTGAACTCACTTCCTGGGGATCTACATGCCAGACTAAATGTCTTCAAAAGATTACTAAGTTACCACTCACTATTGCTCTCACAGTTGAAACTCCGGAATCCTTACCTATGCATTACCATGACTTTGTGGATGTCTTCTCCAAAAAAGAAGCGGAACGTCTTCCTCCTCATCGCCCTTTTGATTGTCCCATTGACCTCCTTCCTGGGGCTGCCTATCCTCGAGGCAAGACATATCCACTTTCTAAACCAGAAAACATGGCTCTGGAAGAATATATAAAAGACAATCTGGCTAGAGGATTTATTCGACCCTCCTCTTCCCCTGTAGGGGCTGGTTTCTTTTTTGTGGGAAAAAAGGATGGCGGATTAAGACCCTGTATTGATTATCGTGGATTGAATCAGATTACCATCAAGAACAGTTATCCTCTGCCCCTTATTCCTGAACTTTTTACTTATCTTCAGGGAGCCACCATTTTCACCAAACTCGACCTACGTGGTGCATACAACTTGATCCGTATACGCAAAGGAGATGAGTGGAAGACTGCCTTTAACACTCGATTTGGGCATTATGAATATCTGGTCATGCCCTTCGGGCTATGCAATGCTCCGGCGGTTTTCCAGCATTTTGTAAATGAGATCTTTCGTGATTTTTTGAATATTTTTGTTATCATATATCTGGACGACATCTTAATTTTTTCTCAGAACCACCAAGATCATGTGCACCACGTCAAGAAAGTACTTCAACGTCTAAGAGAATTCCATCTGTTTGCTAAACTGGAGAAATGTTCTTTCCATCAAAAATCCATACCCTTTCTGGGTTATGTAATATCGGCATCTGGATTCGAAATGGACCCTACTAAACTTTCTGCCATTTTGGATTGGCCTAGACCTGATTCTTTGAAGGCTTTACAACGTTTCCTAGGCTTCGCCAATTATTACAGAAAGTTCATCAAGAATTTTGCTACTATTACTTCTCCTCTTACTTCTCTCACAAGAAAAGGACAAAACTGTAAAGTATGGCCGTCTGAGGCTATAGAAGCTTTTGAATCTCTCAAAGAAGCTTTTTCCTCAGCTCCTATCCTTCGTCATCCAAATCCTGAGTTTCAATTTATTCTGGAGGTGGATGCTTCCTCTGTTGCTGCTGGAGCGGTTCTGTCTCAAAGAATACCAGAGACTGGAAGGATTCATCCTGTTGCTTTTTTCTCTAAAAAATTCACTCCTTCCGAATTTAACTATGACGTAGGGAATAAAGAGTTGCTTGCCATCAAGATGGCATTGGATGAATGGAGACATTGGCTGGAAGGTACTTCTTTGCCATTTACTATACTTACTGATCATAAGAACCTTCTGTATCTCCAAACAGCCAAACGACTAAATTCCAGGCAAGCACGCTGGTCCTTATTCTTCTCTCGGTTTCACTATAATTTGTCTTACATACCTGGATCAAAAAATATTAAAGCAGACGCACTTTCCAGACAATTTCAAGATACCCCAGTTCCTGAGTCTGGTACCATTCTCCAACCTCATGAAGTCATTGCCCAGTTAACAACTTCTTGGTTACAAGAATTACAGTCCGCTCAAGAGCATCTTCCTTTGTCCTGTAAACCTCCCAATGGTTTACTCTTTGTTCCTGAACGCCTTCGTTCCAAGATTTTATTTTGGGCTCATGATAGTCCCCTTTCTGGACATCCTGGCATCAGTATTACCACTCGAAACCTCAAACAACATGTCTGGTGGCCTACACTCTCTCAAGATGTGAAGGATTACGTCTCAGTATGCACACAATGTGCCATGAACAAAACTCCACGCCAACTTCCTTCAGGATTACTCCAACCATTGCCTATACCTCACCAGCCTTGGACTCATGTATCCATGGACTTTATTACCGATCTTCCCTTGTCCACTGGGAACAATACTATCTGGGTGGTGGTCGACAGGTTCACTAAGACGGCTCATTTTGTACCCTTGCCAGGATTACCATCTGCCAAAAGACTCTCTGAACTTTTTATTCTACATATTGTAAGAATCCATGGATTTCCTCTAGATATTGTTTCAGATAGAGGGGTACAATTCGTTTCTCGATTTTGGAGGTCACTTTGTAAACATTTTGGTACTACTATATCTCTCTCTACTTCTCACCACCCACAATCGAATGGTCAGACTGAAAGAGTAAACCAGTGTCTTGAAACATATCTTAGACATTATGTGGATCATTATCATTCAAACTGGACTTCTTACCTTCCTTTGGCTGAATTGGCCCATAATGCCCGGTACAATTCCTCCCTTCAGACTTCTCCTTTTCATGCAGCTTACGGATATCAGCCTAGGACATTCCCTTTGCATACTTCCTCCACAGTGAATCCTGCTTCTGATCTTACAGCCCGAAGATTAACTCGACATTGGCAGAAGATACATCGTATTCTTTCTGTAACTTCTAGACGTTACAAGTTCTTTTCGGATCTTCGACGGAAAAAGGCTCCCAAATATCGCCCTGGTGATAAAGTTTGGATTTCCTCTCGATTTCTTCGCCTGAAACAACCTTCTAACAAATTGGGACCACGATATGTGGGTCCTTTCCGAATACTGGGTCAGGTATGTTCCACTGCTTATCGGGTAGCTTTACCCAAGTCTCTCAAAGTCCATCCAGTATTTCATGTTTCTCTTTTAAAACCTGTGATGTTTAACAGGTATTCTAAGCCTTTTTCTAAACCTCCACCGTTATTGGTGCATGGACATCCTGAGTTTGAGATCAGCCATATTCTAGATTCCAAATTGCGGGGCAAGAAATTGTATTATCTCATTCATTGGAAGGGTTATCCAGTCACGGAACGTTCTTGGGAACCTGCTCATCAGGTAAATGCTCCTATATTGGTCAAGTCCTTCCACAAGACTCATCCTGATAGACCTGGTCCTGTCCCCCGGAGGGGTCCTTGAGGAGGGGGTGCTGTCATGAGCGCTTCCGTTCATCGCCGTGTCGCCGCGGCTCCCGGAACTCCTCTGTGTCTCTGACGTCATGTTGCTTAGCAACATGACGCTTTCTCTCACACCCCTCTGATGACGGTTACGCTCTGCCCTTTAAATCTCGGCGGGAGATCTGAATCTGGGCCCGTTTGTTGTTTCCCTGGATTGTGAGTACCATATCAGTTTTGTTCTTCTGTGTACCGACTTCTGCCTGCCTGACCAAGCCTCTTGCCTAATCCCTACTTGCTGATATTTGGACATTGACTTCTGCCTGCCTGACCTTGCCTGTAGCTATTACCCTTTTGCTGATACTTTGATGCCGACTTCTGCTTGCCTGACCCTGTCTTTTGCCAATACCTTTTGCTGATATTTGGATGCCGACTTCTGCCTGCCTGACCTTGCTTTGGCCTTTACCTTTAAACCTATTCTTTGTTAAACAACACCTGCTTAAAAGGGACATTTACTTTTACAAGCTGCAAAAGAGAACTTTGCCTTTCTGTTTGTTACACACCTGCTTAAAAGGGACATTTACTTTTACAAGCTGCAAAAGAGAACTTTGCCTTTCTGTTTGTTATACACCTGCTTAAAAGGGACATTTACTTTTACAAGCTGCAAAAGAGAATTTTGCCTTTCTGTTTGTTATACACCTGCTTAAAAGGGACATTTACTTTTACAAGCTGCAAAAGAGAACTTTGCCTTTCTGTTTGTTATAAACCTGCTTAAAGGGACATTATACTTTTACAAGCTGCAAAAGAGAACTTTTCCTTTGTTTTACAAGCCTGCTAAAGAGGACCTTTTTCAGAAGCTTCAAGTAAGAGCATTTCCTTTTTGTTCTTTGAACTACTTAAAGGGACGTTTTATCCTTTGTGGCTTTCCTGCATTCTGGAACAATATTCATTTTTGTTATCTTCTAATTTGCTTCCTGAGTGGGTCACGTCCTGGATATTTCTCAGTGTGCTAGCGTGTGCTTTCAATTCACGCTAGCAGTTGGGTTACATCCCAGATTGATTCCTGAGCGGCTGACATTACCTCCCTGACTCTCCCCCAGGTCATTGGTATAGCACCTCATTCTCTCCCTCTAGCAATTGAAAGGGCCCACAGAGTAGGTCCCAGAAGAGAGTCAGCTAGCGGTCTGATTAAACCCAGGATGTGTATTTTCAAGCTTTTAAAGTTCCAGGACAAGCTTGAGGTTCTAAAGTTAGCTAAGAAAGCTGGTACATTAGAATTCGGGAACAGCAAGATTTTGCTGTTCCAGGACTTCTCGGCAGAAACTTCCGCTCGTAGAAGACTTATGGCCCCTTTTTGTTCCCAGTTGATTAACAAAGGTATCAAAGCTAGTTTATTTTATCCTGCTAAAATCATAGTGGAAAATAAGGGAGCCAAATTTATTTTCAATGAAGTCTCAGAGATTAAAGAATTTATGAGAACCCTAGAATCTTAGGTACAGGTCTCCCGGTGAGTTAGTCAACGGGTAACAAGACAACTAGGACTTTAGGTCAGGGTCATAGAATCTCCTTGGCGAGTTTGATTTTTTCCCAATTAATTCTTTTGTTTTATTTGTTTTAATGTAAAGTTATGCTCAAGATTTGTATCTTGTTATTGTGTGAGAATCATGCAGTTCTGTGATTTTGTTCACCAAGAAATCGCCAACAGCGAGATTTCTGATAATTATTTTATTTCTAGACCGATGGGGTGTTTTTTTTGTTTTTTTTTTCTCCCTCGCTTCCTCTCGCGCGTGCCCCCCCCCTCTTCCCCGGCTGTTACTTCCCGTCATGGGCTCGATCTGGACTACGTGTTTTAGATAGATTAGATAATAGCGGTGGGTTTTAAAATTCTTTCGTGGAATGTGGGAGGGATTTCCTCGCCGGCCAAGCGTAAATTAGTTATTAAAACACTGGCTTTAGAAAGGCCGGAGGTGGTTTTCCTACAGGAGACCCATTTAGACGGAATAGAAGCAGCAAAGCTTAAAATAAAATGGGTTGGCGAGGTTATTTCCTCCTCCTCTTCAGTCAAAAAGTGAGGAGTGGCGGTCTTATTCCATAAAGATCTGTACTATCAAGTTATTAAAGTTGAGGTAGATCCCTCTGCCCGCTATATGTTATTACAGGTGGTGATAAAATCTGTTAAATATATTTTTTTCAATATTTACGCCCCTAATAAATTTTCATTATCATTTTGGGACCAGATCCAAAACAAAATTTTTCCCTTTCAAAGGGAGAATTTGATTATTTGTGGGGATTTTAATGTAACCTTGTGTCCAGAATTAGATCGCTTTTCAAAAAAGAATTATGCTAAATATAAGTACCATGCCAAGTATTTTAAAGGATTTTGTAGCAAATTGACTTTGACTGATATATGGCGTATTCAAAATCCTACAGTTAGAGCTTTCACGTGCGAGTCCAAGGCGCATAGGACTTTTTCGAGGATTGACCTCTTTTTAATTTCTGAATCTTTGTTAATTCATCAGTTTAAAATGGGAATTGGTGAGTTTTTGATATCGGATCACGCCATAATCTCTTTATCCCTTCTTAATACTCATGAGCCAAGCCCTTCAGTTCAGGTCTTTGGCTTCCCTCGTTTCTTATATACTAATCCAAGATTTATATCTTGGATCAAGAGTATCTGGGACGAGTATGTTTCTTTTAACTTGAACTATAGTCACAAGACGGAAGTCTTTTGGGAGGCTGCCAAAGCCGTGATTCGGGGGGAAATCATAGCCTATATGAGTATTCGCTCGAAAAAAATCAAGGAACAGGGGAGTTCTTTTTCTGTTAAAGCTAGAGTGGCTTATAGGAATATTCTGGTGGATCCTTCTCCAATGAATTGGGCAGTATATTTTGAGGCCAGAAAGGAAAGGGTGATTTTTTTAAAACAGAGATCTATGGAGGAGGAGGTAAGACTGAATCTTAAATACAAGAGTTTTCACGGGTGTTCGTCGAAATACCTGTCGCGCCTTACCAAGAATAGAAAGAAGAGGAATTATATTGCAGTTATAAAAAAGGGCGAGGATAGGCTTTTTAAGCCAGCGGAGATCTCCCAGGCATTCTTTAATTATTATCAGTCTTTGTATTCGTCGGTTAGCACAGATCAGGATAGTCAAAAGGCTTTCTGGTCCGTTATTAACATCCCAAAGATCCAAGTAGATGAGTTGGCAATGCTGAATCAGCTGATAACGCAAGAGGAGATTGGTATTGCTATCGATAAACTTAAGCTTAATAAAGCAGCGGGCCCAGATGGGCTTCCTGCTGAATTTTATAAATTATTAAAGGGAGAATTACTGTCAGCACTAGAGGCCCTTTTTAATAATTATTATCTCTCTGAAAATGGCATCTCAAAAAGCTTTGCAGCGGCCAATATTTCACTTATAGCTAAAAAAAATAAAAACCCAGAGGATATGGCCTCATATAGGCCAATATCAGTGCTTAATACTGATTATAAGATACTGGTCAGTATTATTGCCGCCAGGTTGAATCGCTGTCTACCGAGTTTGATTCATCCGGACCAGACCGGTTTTATGACTTCTAGGAACTCGTCGAGAAATATACGCAAGGTTATCACGTTTTTGGACTATATGTGGAATTTGGAACCAGAGTCTGGCCTGGCCGTAATCTCTGATGAAGCTGTGTTAACCTTGGATGCAGTTAAGGCCTTTGATTCCGTTGTTTGGGAACATTTATTTTGCTCGCTGCAAAATTTTGGCTTTTCTGGTAATTTCATTTGTTTTATTCATAAGATTTATTCCAATCCTATTTCTTTTCTTCTGGTCAATGGAATCTGTTTCCATGAAATAGTCCTGCATCGTGGCACCAGGCAGGGGTGCCCTTTATCCCCTCTCTTGTTTAATGTGGCAGTAGAACCTTTAGCGGTTAGACTTTGCGATGTTCTGACAGGAATCCCCCTGGGGTCCTACCATTTAAAAACTCTTCTTTATGCAGATGATATTTTGATATTTGTAGATAAGCCATCTCAATCTATTCCAGTAATTCTTCAACTTCTCGCCCAGTTTAGTTCCTTCTCCGGTTATGTGGTGAATCTGGAAAAGAGTGAACTTATGTATATGGGTAATAGTTTGTCTCATTCTGGAAAGACTCCATTCAAAGTTGTTAATACAATTAAATACTTGGGGCTAGAATTACACAGAAATCCTAAGTTATGGTATGCCGCGAACTATGCCCCATTGTTTAAAAAAATTAAAACTGATCTCCAGCTTTGGGTATCTTACCCATTGTCAACTACCGTGAAGGTGAACCTAATAAAAACGATTGTCTTCCCTCGTCTCTTGTATGTGCTACAGAATCTTCCCATCTTTATATCGAGTTCAGATATAAAAAATTTACATGGTTATTTTTCTAAATTTATCTGGAAAGATAAAAAACCCAGGATTGCATTAGCTAAGCTTATGCAGAGACCAAACCGTGCTGGTTTAGCATTGCCTAATGTCAAGTTATACAATATTGCGGCCATGGTGAAATTTGCCATGGATTGGGTGGTGGAAACCAACTGGTTAGCGGTTAGTCAGGAAGAAGCTTTTTATACACGTCCATTTTCGCTCAGAGCTCTTTTACATTGTAATTCTAGACAGCTTCCTTCTAATATCTGTAGAATGTTATCATTCAAAAATGTTGTCATTGCCTGGCAGAGGTTTTGTATCTGTCTAGGATTAGATCCTTCTGTTTCGGAATTTCTCCCTATCCAGGGAAATCCGAATTTCATCCCTGGCATATATCATAAGGTATTTAAACTATGGGGACATAAGGGGTTGACTCTAGTTAAGCAATTGTTGGGGGCAGACAATCAGATCCATACAGCAGAATTTTTGTTTCAATCGTATGATCTTCCAAGGTCTGATCTGTTTGCTTACTTCCAGATACGCCACTTTGTGTGTGAGCAGAATTGGGAAAGTAGTATGTCGGTAGAATGGTCTGATATTAGAACTTTAATAAAAAAATTTAGGACTGGAATCTCTTCTATTTCTTTAATGTACGACATCATGCTCTCTAAACAAAGCGATAAGTTCTTGCAGAATATTAGTAACTGGTTGTCTCCAGTTATTCCTGATATTACTGATGAGAGGATAATCCAGAGCTTCAACATGATGTATAAGTGTAGGGTTTCGATGACCTGGAAGGAATCGCACGTGAAACTCTTGAATAATTTTTATATGCATCCGCTTAAATTACAAAAATTCTCGGTTCATGGTTTGGAGAATTGTCCCAGATGTTCTAATCCAAGGGCTGACTTATTTCATATGTTTTGGTTCTGTCCTAAAATCAATCAGTTGTGGCACAAAATTTGTTTTTGGTTTAATACTTTATATGATGTTAATCTGGTGTTAAAATTACAGGACGTAATTTTATTAATTTCAGTAGTGGATAGTAACTTTTCTCCAGTGGTTCGTATTTTGAATACGATTATATTGGCAGTGCGTCACCTTGTTCTCTTAAACTGGAAAGCGAAGGTAGTGCCAAGCCTTGCGAGGACTTTTAAAGAAATCCAAGGTCAAATTATATTTGAGTCATATCATCTTCCGGATGCCACTGAGAAGAGAATCGTTGAGTTTTTTCAGGGATGGTTACCAATTATTATGTCCTATCCCTCTCGGCTCCAAAGGCAGATTCTTGCCCCTGTACGATCCACCGTCAGCTTTTCTGAACTAGTCCTGCTAGGGAAATTTCCGGCGTCCTGGATAAATTCGGGTCCGTGAATGGGTGGGTGTCTAGACCAGAGCCCCGGGTGGGGAGACGGTCGTTGGACGGGGCATGGGTGGTGGGTTGCGCGAGGGGTGGTTTTAGCGTGGGTTTTCTTTTTTTTTTTTTTTTTCTTTTCCCCATCATTGGGTTTTATGTTAGTTTCGGTAATGAAAATGGGACATAGTGTGGATTTATCATGTAAACGTTTGTTTTCTGGCTTGTTCCTGCAGATTGATTGTGTATCTGCTTTATCTTTTTGTTTTTGTATTTCAGAAAGTTTGTAATGTCCTATCTGGATTAATAAAGAAAAAGAATTTAAAAAAAAAAAAAACAGGGTCTGAATTTCACATTATTGTGTTTATGTATATCTCCCTGCCCTTCACTTTTCATAGTTCACAATTGTGTCATTTTTGTACTTGTTGATTTGTGATATTTTAAATAGTTTCAAATAGATATGGTGATATAATGAATTCATTAAGCTTTTAGAATGATGTTTTTTTTTACTAATCTGAGGGTGGTCTAGCTAATATGCAAATAGATCCTGTGCTAGCCTCTATACGTGTAATTGTTTGTTTATTTGTGTAAATATATCAATTGTTTTTTATTGAAAGACACACATATAATATAGATTTTGTGATTATTACTGTATTTGTGTAACTTTATATGAGATAATATCACTATATATATATATATATATATATTAATATGTACAGATTTAGTGCCTTTTGTTGAAATTAATTGTCTTTGAGCCCAGCAGTGAATAATAAGAGATATATTTCCACCGTGATTTGTAATATGGACAGTGATATTGATAAGCCATAAGAAGACAACGTCGGCTCTCCTCCACTACTGTGACCGTTGACAGCTTCTGATTGGAGCACATACGGTACAAATCTTCTGAGACCTCGTTGGTTGGGCAGCCTCTGATGAAGTGAGAAGCATCTCACGAAACGCCCAGCAGCACTCAAGCCGGTTTATAGAGAGCTCTGGAGCAGCCGTGGATTTTGAAACTTGAATTTCTAGCTGGTCAACGGATCTGGATTAAAGATTTAGAACGTTTCCATTATCCTAGATCTACGGACTTCTTGCTGAGATTGCCTGATTGCAGCATATGCGATCATTGTGTTTTTAATACCTCATATATTTTGAGGTTTTTACATGTGAGTGTGATGGTGTTTTAATTATTTGTGTAATAAATCTCTACATACGGTTTACACTTAGATTGGATTTGCGCTTTTCCTGTTCTTGTCTTTAAATGTAAATTTCTGAGAGGTGCTCCGTGTTTATAAGCAGCATTGCCATTTGGATCCTCATTAATTATTGGAACTTCAGTTTACTCTCCACTGATATATGCATTGGGACACCTGAGAAATATATGTGTGTACTCAGGTATTATAAGAGTATTATCTCTTTTCTCATGTATATGTAATGATATTTGCTATGTCATTTTAAAAACTGTGGTTTGAGCCTTTCTCTGCCATTGGAGATAAGGTTTAAATCATTTATTATATACCAATATTTATTGCTGTACTGTATTATACAACTGTCATACTGGCGTTTAAAGAGTCATATTGTGTGTTTGCTGAATTTCACATTAGCAGTAGATTTTTTTCGGACAAAATTACTTCCATTTTCCATCCCCCTGTATCATGTGACAGCCATCAGCCAATCACTAAATGCATATACATATAGACTGTAAACTCAGAGATTGTGCACATTTTGTTAGTATGCTCTTTATAAATCATGAGTTTAATTTTGGGTTTTTATAAAGCGCGGCTAATCACCCATAGGGGTCTCGAGGCACTGATGGGTATCGATTAGGTGTGAGTAGTTATGGAGTGCAGTCACAGAGCCAGGTTTTGAGGTACTTTCTGAACTTCGTTAGGTCTGTAGCCTGTCTGAGGTGCAAAGGGAGGGTATTTCAGGTTTTGGCTGCCTGATAAGAGAAGGACCTGCCTCCAGCAGTGTTTTTTCTTATGCAGGGGATGAGAGCGAGGGCTTGGTCGGCCGATTGCAGTTGCCTGGTGGGGGTGTAGAAGGTGACATGGTGGTTTAGGTATTCGGGGGCCGATGTTGTGGACGGACTTGAACGTGTGACTGAGAAGCTTGAAGGTGATTCTTTTGTTGATGGGGAGCCAGTGTAGGTCTTGCAGATGTCTTGTGATGGGGCATTGGCGAGGGATGTTGAGGATAAGTCTGGCAGAGGTGTTCTGAATGCGCTGGAGTCTCTTTAGAAGCTTGATGGTGGATCCGGCATAGAGTATGTTGCCATAGTCTAGTCTGCTGATGATGAGTGTGTGGGTCACAGTTTTTCTGATGTCGGGTGGGATCCATCTGAAGATCTTTCGCAGTAGATGGAGCATGTGGAAGCCGGCAGAGGAGACGGTGTTGACTTGTCGGTTCATGGATAGTGATGAGTCTAGGATGAAGCCTAGGTTTCGTGCATGGTCGGTGGGGGTTGGAGGGGTTTTGAGGACTGTGGGCCACCAAGCTGATTTGTCAGGTCCGAGGAGGAGTATTTTGGATTTGTCTGCATTCAGTTTGAGGCAGTTGTTGCACATCCAGGGGGCGATTGCTGTAAGCCCTTTGTGGACATTTCATTTGGCGGTGGTGGGTTCTCTGGTGAGAGATATGATTAGTTGGGTGTCGCCGGCGTAGGAAATGATTTTTAAGGTTGTGATGTCGGGCAAAGGCTGTGAGAGGGGCCGTGTAGATGTTGAAGAGTGTTGGGCTTAGTGAGGAGCCTTGTGGTACACCGCAGCTGATTTCTATGGGCTTCGAGGTGAAAGGTGGGAGTATGACTTTCTGGGTTCTGCCGATGAGGAAGAAGGTGATCCATTCCAGGGCCTTGTCATGAATGCTGTCTTAGTGAAGTCTCGAGCAGAGGGTGTGGTGGGAGACAGTTTTGAATGCTGCTGACAGGTCTAGGAGGATGAGGGCGTGGTTTCTCCCCGGTCGAGCAGGGTGCAGATGTCGTCAGTGGCAGCGAGAAGGGCGGTCTCTGTGCTGTGGTTGCTCCTGAAACCAGATTGGGAGGGATCCAGTGTGTAGTTGGTCTTTATGTGTTCAATGAGTTGAGCGTTGATGGATTTTTCGATGGCTTTGGCTGGAAAATGGAGCAGAGAGATGGTGTGGTAGTTTTTCGGATCCTTGGGATCTGCTGTGTGTTTCTCGAGGTCTCGAGGGAGCAGTTAATGATGCGGCAGAGTTCTGGGGCGATGATGTCGCCTGCTTTGTTGAATATGTGGTGGAAGCATGGGTCTGAGGGTGCTCCGGAGTGGATAGATCTCAGGATTCTGAGGGTGTCCTTAGTGGTGAGTGGATTCCAGAGGGTCCAAGGGGGATTGGCAGTGCGTTTGGGTGGGTTGTTGATGGAGTTAGGTGGGTTGGCGGTGATGTGGTGGTTCTGAGGAGTGAAGCTGTTGTATATGCCGACAATCTTGTGGTGGAAGTATTTAGTGAGTTTATCACAGAAGTCCTGGGAGGGCGGGATGTTGTTGTTGTTGCTGTTGGGTTTTGAGAATTCCTTGATGACTGTGAATAACTCCTTGCTGTTGTGGGCGTTGGTGTTGATTCTGTCTTGGATGGCTGTCTTTTTGGTGGTTCTGATGAGGTGGTGGTGGGTGGTGATGGCTTGTTTGTAGGCTACTTTGTCTGTAGTGGACTTGCTGGATCTCCAGGTTCTTTCCAGTTGTCTGCAGTGACGTTTGGAGTCCTGGAGGGCCGGGGTGAACCAGCTGGCCGTGTTGGTGGGTTGGCAGGTGGGCTTTGTCTTGAGTGGGGCTAGGGTGTTGGCACAGTCTGTGATCCAGTGGTGAAGGTTGTGAGCGGAGGAGTTGAGATCTGTGGAGGTGGTTGGAGGAGACTTGTCCAGTGTAGCTGGAGTTCGGTGATGTTTTTCCAGTTTCTGCGGGGGGTGCTGTTGTAGGTGTGTAGTGGGTTTGTTAAAGGAGAAATGGATGCAGTGGTGGTCAGTCCAGTGGAGTTCGGTGGTGAGGTTGAATGAGATGTGGTTGCCTGCGGAGAAGATCGGGTCGAGGGTATGTCTAGCTCCGTGGGTTGGGGAGTTTACGAGTTGCTTGAGTCCAATGGTTTCAAGGTTTTCCAGTAGGTTAGTGGTGTGGTGGAAGTTGAGGTCGCCCACTTTCCTTGGCTTTAGGTCACTCTGACCATTTGAATAAAGCAGAGTAGATTTGCATAACTAACACATGCATGATAACAAGAGATGGATATGAGTAGTGCATTTTTTTTCTTACAAATTTCAAAGTTATGTCTATTTTCACCCCCCCCGTATCATGTGACAGCCATCAGCCAATCCCAAATGCATATACGTATATACTGTGAATTCTTGCACATGCTCAGTAGCAGATGATGGCTCAAAAGATGTAAATATTAACATACTGTGCACATTTTGTTAATAGAAGTAAATTGGAAAGATGTTTAAAATTGCAGTGTCCCTTTAAGTAATTCTACTTTCATATGAAATAATATATCTTGATTGAAAGGTACAGAACGGAGTCATAAGTGCTCATATAAATGTGCCATCCACATTTATATTTGAATGTAATGGAGTACATTTAAATGAGGCGTCAGTTACTAGTGGTGTTCCCCAAGGATCAGTTCTTGGGCCTGTTTTGTTTCACATTTTCATAAGTGATATTGGAAGTGGGTTCAAGGGGAAGGTTTACTTGTTTGCTGATGATACAAAAATTTGTAACAGAGTTGATGTTCCAGGAGGGGTTGATCAAATGAACAGTGATATTAAAAAACTAGAGGACGGGGGGGGCATGGCTAGGAAGTGGCTATGGCTGGTCGCAAATTATGAAGCTCCCAGACCACATCTCCTAATCCATAGATTATCCTAAAAGATTTGCATCAGCCTACCTCACATTCACGAGATCCACTCATATTATCTATTGCTAACTCGACAGATTAACCTCATGGGCCGACTGTGATGTGATCCAGCCTGTCGTGGCCTACACTTGAGCCCCCAACACACTCCTTGGTCTTCCGGGTCGAGCAGCTCTGGTTCTGCTATTACAGCGCTTGTTAAACTAGAGGCAAGCACCGGCAAAAACACAGTTGGAATAGCTGTGAGTTGGTGGAGTCCAGTCTAACTTATCATTTCTTGAGCTCTTTTTGATGACCGCCGGGAATATACTATAAAGACTGCGAGGTAAAATATCCCCATACAGGCGCAGTCAAAATTGAGGCTGCCGTTATTCTACCTTTATGGGGCATGGAGGCAAAGCGCAACACTCACTTTTACAAGCTCCAGGAAGTGATCAATGAAGAATGGAACTTACTAACAGACACTTGTAGCTCACCATCTCATAAGCCAAAGCCTTCAGCTGTGCTCACAATGCCCAACCAATTGCTTTCTGAGTGAGAGCCCTCTATGCAAACGGTCACAGATTGGGCAGATGTTGGATAAATCCCACACTACTCTACGGAGGAAAATATTAGACCTGGACGGTTCACCTATACCCTGTCAGAAGACTACCCTGCCCGAGGTAAACCAGTGGCCATCAGAATGAATGGGAAGAGGCAAAGGCCTTATCAGTTATCACAGCACATGAAACAGACACTTTAGTTGGCAGTTGGGACCCACAAAAACCCCTGACGCTACCAGGTACTCTTGCAGAGACTGTAGATGCTCGCAACTCCCTGGTGACAGCAGAGAAGATTTTTGCTAAGTTAATACTGAGTAGCCATCAGGCCAGTACACACTCATATTGGAGGACTCTACCTTATTACTTTTATTTGAGACTATTGTGCTTGGTTTCATATTTCTACCACAGTTCTTCACAAGACCTGAAGCTTGGGGTGGGCTAGAGTTTTTTTTTTCTTTTACCAATTGTTGCTGTTTTTTTTTAATTTACACCAAGTGACATTGGGGATGCTTTATGTTTATATTCTATAACTATGTGGTTCCTGTGCTCAGAGTTAGTTTATCGCTGATATAGGCATGCTGGTTATTATTGCTAACTTTTCTATTTTAAGCCACCTACCACTGTAGTTAAGGATTAGTATCCGCAAGACCTTGCTGAATACGGAGAGCAATACGCTCTCCGTATTCAGCATTGCAGCAGCAGCTCACAAGAGCTGCTGGTGCAACGCCGCCCCCCTGCAGACTCGCGGCCAATGGGCCGCCAGCAGGGGGTGTCAATCAACCCGATTGTACTCAATCGGGTTGAATTGTGCCGATTCCTGTCCGCCTGTTCAGAGCAGACGGACAGGGTTATGGAGCAGCGATTTTTAGACCGCAGCTCCATAACTTGTGTTTCTGGTGAGTCTGAAGACTCGCCAGAAACACGGGCGCTATATGTGTTATATGTTCATTCACTCAGGTTATCCACTCAAGGTATTACATAAGAATTTAAGGGTTGTTTATTTTTCCATATCATACGGCTAGATTACGAGTTTTGATTTATGAGCGGTGTGGTGATAACTTGCAAGTTATTGTCACCACTCACTTCCCTACAGCGCTGGTATTACAGGTTTACAAAAACCCGCCGTTATTAGGCAAAAAAGTGAGTGTAGAGCAAAATTGTGCTCCATACCGCACTCCAATACCAGCGCTGCTGAAAGCCGCGGTGAGCTGATTTTACGTGCTCGTGCATGATTTCCCCATAGACATCAATGGGGAGAGCCGGCTGAAAAAAAGCCTAACACCTGCAATAAAGCAGCGTAAAGCTCCGTAACGCAGCCCCATTGATTCCTATGGGGAAACTAAATTTATGTTTACACCTAACACCCTAACATAAACCCCGAGTCTAAACACCCCTAATCTTACACTTATTAACCCCTATTCTTCCGCCTCCGACATCGCCGACACCTACATTATACTTATTAAACCCTAATCTCCTGCCCCCAATGTCGCCGCCACCTACCTACATTTATTAACCTCTAATCTGCCGCCCCCAACGTCGCCTCCACTATACTAAATTTATTAACCCCTAAACCTAAGTCTAACCCTAACACCCCCTAACTTAAATTAATTAAAATAAATCTAAATAAAACTTACTATCATAAGTCATACCTAAATAATTCCTATTTAAAACTAAATACTTACCTGTAAAATAAACCCTAAGATAGCTACAATATAACTAATAGTTACATTGTAGCTAGCTTAGGGTTTATTTTACAGGCAAGTTTGTATTTATTTTAACTAGGTAGAATAGTTACTAAATAGTTATTAACTATTTACCAACTACATAGCTAAAATAAATACAAATTTACCTGTAAAATAAAACCTAACCTGTCTCACACTAACACCTAACCTTACACTACAATTAAATAAATTACATTAATTAAATACAATTACCTAAATCACAAAAAAACCCCACTAAATTACACAAAATAAAAAAAGAAATGATCAGATATTTAAACTAATTACACCTAATCTATTAGCCCTACCAAAATAAAAATCGATTCGGGAGTGCCTGGGTTTAGGGGTTAATAGGTAGTTTATGGGTGTTAGTGTACTTTTTAGCCCTTTAGTAATGAGTTTTATGCTAGAGCTTTGTAGCGTAAAACGCATAACTACTGACTTTAGATTGCGTTATGAATCTTGCGGTATAGGCTGTACCGCTCACTTTTTGGCCTCCCAAAAAAAGCTTGTAATATCGACGCTATGAAAGTCCCATTAATTTGCGTTACGGCCAAAAAAGTGTGTGGTACAGCTTTTTTGACAAGACTCGTAATAGCAGCGGTAGTGAAAAAGCAGCGTTATAATCATAACGCTGCTTTTTCACTCATAGCGCAAAACTCCTAATCTAGCCAATAGTTAGTAAGCACTTGCTTTTTCTTATTTTGATGTATCCATATAAGTAAGAGATTGACATTACTTGCTGACTAAGAACACACTAAGAGGCCTACTTATCAAGCCGTCAACCGCAAATACGCTGGAATTCCGCAGCGTAATTGTGGAGAGCTTGATTCCCCTTAGTTATCAAAGCCTACAGACCGGCAAAAGTTGAAATCTGTGACGTAACATATGATCCGCCAGTCTCAGACACAGATTGATGCTTACGTCATTACAGATGCTCCGAATGCAAATTCGGCACTATCTGGCTACTTTCGCTAGTTAACAAATATCTAACAGGTACGCTCGCCACTGTTCCGGACCAGCATACCTGGTTTTTAATCCGCCACCCTGGAGGCGGTAGATGCCATAGGAATCAATAGGAGTCTGAAAGTAGCGAAAGCTCATGTTCGCTGCTGCCTGAAATCCCATTGATTTCTATGGGAGAATAAAAGTTACGTTTACACCTAACACCCTAACATGTACCCCGAGTCTAAACACTCCTAATCTGCCGCCCCCTACACCGCTGCCACCTACATTATACTTATTAACCCCTAATCTGCCGCCCCGCCACTGCCGCCACCTACATTATACTTATTAACCCCTAATCTACCGCCCCGACACTGCCGCCACCTACATTATACTTATTAACCCCTAATCTACCGCCCCGCCACCGCCGCCACCTACATAAAGTTATTAACCCCTATCCCGCCGCTCACGGACCCCGCCGCTACCTACATAAAGTTATTAACCCCTATCCCGCCGCTCCCGGAACCCACTGCAACTAAATAAATGTATTAACCCCTAAACCCCTGGCCTCCCACATCACTAGCACTTACTAAACCTATTAACCCCCACATCGCCATAAACTAAATAAACCTATTAACCCCTAAACCTAACAACCCCTTAAGTTTACATTAAATATGAACTCATCCCTATCTTATAATAAATTTAAACTTACCATTAAAATTAAAATAAACTATATTAAACTATTAATTAAGCTACCCTAACTATTATACTAAAATTACATTAAACTATATTAAACAATTAATCTACCCTAACTATTATACTAATCTACATTAAACTATATTAAACAATTAATCTACCCTATTATACTAAATTACATTAAACTATATTAAACTAATAATTAATTTACCCTAACTGTTACTAAAACTACATTAAACTACAAATTAAATTAACTATATTATATATTTAAATACCTAACCCTACTCAAATAATTTAAATCTACAATAAAAAATTACAAAGTTACAAAAAACTAACAACTACTAAGTTACAAAAAAAAATAAACACTAAGTTGCACAAATCTAAGAGCCCTATGAAAATAAAAAAGCCCCCAAAACTAAAAAAAACCCTTTCCTACAATAAACTACCAATGGCCCTTAAAGGGCCTTTTGCGGGGCATTGCCCCAAAGAAATCAGCTCTTTTACCTGTAAATAAAATATACAAATACCCCCCCAACAGTAAAACCCACCACCCACACAACCAACCCCCCAAATAAAAACCTAACTAAAAAAACCTAAGCTCCCCATTGCCCTTTTAAGGGCATTTGTATGGGCATTACCCTTAAAAGGGCATTTAGCTCTCTTGCTACCCAAACCCTAACCTAAAAATAAAACCCACCCAATAATCCCTTAAAAAATCCTAACACTAACCCCCGAAGATCCACATACAGTTTCTGAAGAGCCGACATCCATCCTCAACGAAGCAGCAGAAGTCCTCATCGAAGCCGGCAGAAGTCTTCATCCAAGCAGCCGAAGTCTTCATCCAAGCCTGCAGAAGTCTTTACCCAGACGGCATCTTCTATCTTCATCCATCCCGCACGGAGCGACTCTTCTTCAAGACATCCGACGCGGAGCATCCTCTTCTTACGACGTCTTCTTTGGAATGGTTCCTTTAAATGACGTCATCCAAGATGGCATCCCTTAGATTCCGATTGGCTGATAGAATTCTATCAGCCAATCGGAATTAAGGTTGAAAAAATCCTATTGGCTGTTGCAATCAGACAAAAGGATTGAGCTTGCATTCTATTGGCTATTCCAATCAGCCAATAGAATACAAGCTCAACCCTATTGGCTGATTGGATGAGCCAATAGGATGAAATCTCAATCCTTTTGGCTGATTGCAACAGCCAATAGGATTTTATTTTTTATTTTGTGTAACTTAGTGTTTGTTTTTTATTTTTTATTGTAGATTTAAATTATTTGAGTAGAGATAGGTGTTTACATATATAATATAGTTAATTTAATTTGTAGTTTAATGTAGTTTTAGTATAATAGTTAGGGTAGATTAATTATTAGTTTAATATAGTTTAATGTAATTTAGTATAATAGTTAGGGTAGATTAATTAATAGTTTAATATAGTTTATTTTAATTCTAAAGGTTAGTTTTAATGTATTATAAGATAGGGATGAGTTAATATTTAATATAAAGTTAGCGGGTTGTTAAGTTTAGGGGTTAATAGGTTTATTTGGTTTATGGCGATGTGGGGGGCTGGTGGTTTAGGGGTTAATAGGTTTAGTAAGTGGTAGTGATGTGGGAGGCCAGAGGTTTAGGGGTTAATACCTTTAGTTAGTTGCGGCAGGGTCTGGGAGTGGCGGGGTAGGGGTTAATAACTTTATTAGAGTTGCGGTGGGGTCCGGGAGCGGCCTTTTTTTGGGGCTAATAACTTTATTAGAGTTGCATTGGGGTCCGGGAGCAGCGGTTTAGGGGTTAATAACTTTATTAGAGTTGCGGTGGGCTCCGGAAGTGGCGGTTTAGGGGTTAATAACTTTAGTTGCGGCGGGGTCTGGGAGCGGCGGGATAGGGGTTAAACATTTTAGTATAGTGGCAGTGTTTAGTGACAGTATACAAATAAAGCTGTGAAAAAGCCGAATAGCAGCGAGATCGATGACTGTTTCGTTAACAACAGTCCGCTGCTCATCGCCCCGTACTTGGTGCGCGGCTTGTTGACAGCTTTTTTGTTAAATAAGGAGAACATATTCAGGTCTGCGGCAGCGATGTTAGACGATGTCAGGTGAGCGTATTGGTGCCGTTGAATGCAAGTAAGTTGACGGCTTGATAAGTAGGCCTCTAAATCTAGGTACATTAAATATCCCCCATTAAGCACTGTATTCAGGGTCAGCTTTGGTTTTTTAGTATTATCTCTTCTACTCTCTAGATATTATAGCTTTGTATCATATATTCTCATTACCTATTGTTAATCTCATATACAGGGACATATTTATCAATGTGCGAGCGGACATGATACGAAGTAGCGTATCATGTCCGCTGCACATCGATAAATGCCGACAGCATACGCTGTCAGCATTTATCATTGCACCAGCAGTTCTTGTAAACTGCTTGTGCAATGCAGCCCCCTGCAGATTCGCGGCTGAATGGGTTGATTTCTGTCCGCAGCCTCAGAGCAGGCGGACAAGTTATGGAGCAGCGATCTTTAGACCGCTGCTTTATAACTTCTTTTTCCGGCGAGTCTGAAAGCTCCCCGGAAACAAAAGGCATCAAGCTCCGTACGTAGTTTGAAAAATATGCTCCACAATATCAGTTGCTATTTTTTATTAAGTGACTAGGTCCAAGAGTGACTACTTCAAATGCTAATTTTTCTCCTTTAGATTATAGATTTTTTGTTAGGTCCAAGAGTAACCTTCTGTGTCAAATGAGGAAATTACTATAGATTTTGATATAAAATAGAGGTTCCATACGTCTAGCTATTATAACTTGACTTAACTTGTGTCAATAGATATTGTTAAATCGAAATCTTCGCCATTTTTGTTTTACGGTTATTCATGCATGTTGTAATTTTTGCACAACCTCAATAAAAAAATGATTAATTAAAAACAAAACAAAAAAAAAACAAAAAAAAAACTAGAGGACTGGTTAAATAAATGGGATCTGAAATGTAATATTACCAATAGCAAAATTATACATTAATGATCCAAAAACCCAAAGGCCAGTTATAGTCTCAATGGTACATTACTGACTGTAACCAAACAAGAAAGGGACTTGGGAATTATTATTTCAGATGATATAAAATGTGCTACACAATGCAGCAGTGCAGTCGGTAAGGCCAGTCGAATACTTGGTTGTATTGGGAGAAGTATTAGTAGCAGAAATAGCAAGGTTCTTATGCCACTTTACAGATCATTAGTTAGACCAAATCTGGAATACTGTGTACAGTTCTGGAGACCAGATATAAATAAATTAGAAGCTTTCTGAAAGAGGGCTACTAAAATGGTACATGGTCTAAAATTAGACATGTGCATGGCGAAAAATTTTTGGTTCGGATCGATTCGGATTTTTTCGAATTTTGGATTGGATCGATTAGAATTCGGAAAAATTTGAATCAATTCGGTTCGGATTCGGTTCGGATTCGTTTCGGATTAATTCGGATTCTAATAAATTCGGCTGGGTTCGGTTCGGTTCGGAAATTCGGAATTTCGGTAAGTGTTAGGTGGGATGTGCTGTGTATTAGATTAGTATTATGTACTGTATATTGGGTGTAACCCATAGCAGAGTGATATAACCTAATATACTGTACAATACTAGTGTAATCCATGGCCATCCGAATCTACCAAATAAATCCGAATAAATCCGAACTTATTCGGATTTATTCAGTAGATTCAGCACTATTTTAATTCAGAAATTCGAATCGATCCGAATCCCAAATTTACTGAATTCGGCCGAATTTCCGAATCGATCCGAAACGAATCGCACATTTCTATCTAAAATATAAAACATACAAAGAAAGACTTCATGACCTAAATATGTATAGTTTAGAGGATAGAAGGCAAAGAGGTGACATGATAAAAAAACTTCAAGTATATGAAGGGACTTAATAAAGTAGAAGCTGAAAGCATTTTCCACTAAAAAATAAATGCCAAAACAAGGGGTCACAATCTAAAGTTAGAGGGTAGCAGATTCTGGAGAAATGTGTAGAAGCATTTTTTTTACAGAAAGGGTGGTGGATTCATGGAATAAACTTCATTTTGAGGTGTTTGCCAAAAAACAATGGCAAAGCCATGTATGCCTGCTATTTACAAACAAAGGGGATTCAAGAGATGCTTTTACAGCCATTTGTGTTATGACTGCACATGCGGTATGTAAATAATTTCAGTGGGAAACCCAAAGTTTGTGAAAAAGTTTGGTGGTGAAATTGTGTCATTAAATATAATAAAATTGGCCTAAATCACTGTTTTTCAAACCTGACCTCAGGCCTTCATATCTGGCCACATTTTGAGGAAGTCTGAACTGGAGAACAGGTGAAATAAATCAGTTATTTTGCCTGCTCTCATCCAAGGTAATAATTAAATCCTGGCCTGTTGGGGAGTTTTGAAAACAGTGGCCTAGATCAATACCTTGGGATGTCTAAAAAAACAACAACAAGGCTCTATTTCTGTTATTTTGGGACAGTTTTTCTTTGAAACTCGCGGTAGTGAGAGGCTAAAATAAACAATAGCTGTATATTTTAATTTGCTCACTAGATGGCGATACATTACTACAAAACAGTAATGCATACAAATCTGTTCAGTGCATAGATAATGTACATGTGAGTGTTTTTTTCATAATAAAGCTTTGTAAATGTATTTATTTTAATAATTGGTTACTTCATACCTGCTATGAATCTTCCCTCTGCGCTTTAGCAAAAACTTTTATCCTGTTTCACATATGAAGGGTTACCCTACCACCTCTCTATACCTGGTATTTTATATTCGCACTTGGTGACGCGGCCTTGTGTAAACAGGAAGACAAACTCCGCATGTGCAGTTTGTCTAAAACAGAATTGTGTACAACTCCAAAGTAAACAGAATGTTACTGTGATTCATTGTTTACTTGGAGCATAGACAGCAGTCAGTACTTTGTATGAACAATAAGCGTTATATACGTCAATCAAATATTTTGATTACATTAATTATTGTGATGCAAATATATAAGATATAAAGTTATTGTCACAAAATCACTAATAACATTTAAACTTACCAAGATTATGGTGAAGCTTGTAGCTGTCCACTGCGGGTACATGAAACCTTTTAACTAACACTTGGGGCGCGATCCGATATACGGCGTAGTTTTCGGCGCAAGCGAGGGAACCCGCGTCGCCCGCAGTTTCAGCTCGCAACTCGAGCTATCCTATATACGGCGCCGTCAGATGCTAAAGTGCCGTAAGTCTCACAAACCAGCGATGTCCAGAAATCTGCGTAAGTACAAATTTCTGGAGTCGCCAGTGACGTTAGAAACTTTCAGCGCCTACAAAACCTGACTAAAGTCTAAATCTCCCGTAACTGTCTAACACGCCTCCCCCAAGTAAGCCTGACACGTCTAGCCCTCTATCCGCTATCCCCCCTCACTATCCTAACAATAAAAAAAATGTATTAACCTCTAAACCGCCGCTCCCGGACCCCGCCGCCACCTAATAAAGTTATTAACCCCTAAACCGCCTCTCCCGGACCCCGCCGCCAGCTATATCAAATCTATAACCCCCTAAAGTGAGCCCTAACACCGCCGCCATCTATGTTACCTACCCCCTAATGTGAGCTCCTACCCAGCCGCCAGCTATATTAAACTATATTAACCAGTATCTAATCCCCCTACCCCGCCGCCAGCTATAGTATCTATATTAACCCCTAATCTAATCCCCCTAAAATAATCAGCCAATCGGATTGAACTTGAATCTGATTGGCTGATTCAATCAGCCAATCAGATTTTTCTACCTTAATTCCGATTGGCTAATAGAATCCTATCAGCCAATCGGAATTCGACGGACGCCATCTTGGATAACGTCATTTAAAAGTACCTCATTCGTCGTTAGTCCGTCGGCCTGGATGGATGCTCCGCGTCGGCGGAGCGAAGAAAGAAGATTGAAAATTCTGGTTGCTTGAAGACATCGCCGGGATGGATGAAGACCTCGCCGCCGCTTGGATGAAGACATCGGCCGGATGGAAGAAGACTTTGCTGCCGCTTGGATGAAGACATCACCGGGATGAAGACTTCTTCTTTGCCGCTTGGATAAAGACATCGCCCGGATCGGATGAGGAGTTCGGCCCGGTTGGGTGAAGACAAGGTAGGGAGATCTTCAGGGGGGTAGTGTTAGGTTTTTTTAAGGGGGGTTTGGGTGGGTTTAGAATAGAGGTATGTGGGTGGTGGGTTGTAATGTTGGGGGGGGGGTGTTGTGTTCTTTTTTTTACAGGCAAAAGAGCTGTTAACTTGGGGTAAATACCCCACAAAAAGCCCTTTTAAGGGCTGGTACAGAGCTGGGTATTTTATAATTTAGAATAGGGTAGGGAATTTTTTATTTTGGGGGGCTTTATTATTTTATTAGGGGGCTTAGAATAGGTGTAATTAGCTTAAAATTGCTGTAATCTTTTTTTATTTTTTATAATTTAGTGTTTGTTTTTTTTTGTAATTTAGTTTAGTTTATTTAATTGTATTTTTAGATAGATATTTGTAGTTTATTTAATTTATTGATAGTGTAGGTGTATTTGTAACGTAGGTTAGGATTTATTTTACAGGTAATTGGGTAATTATTTTAACTAGGTAGCTGTTAAATAGTTAATAACTATTTAATAGCTATTATACCTAGTTAAAATAATTAACAATTTACCTGTAAAATAAATATAAACCCTAACATAGCTACAATGTAATTATTAATTATATTGTAGCTATCTTAGGGTTTATTTTATAGGTAGGTATTTAGATTTAAATAGGAATATTTTAGTTTATAATATGAATTAGATTTATTTAATAAGAATTTAGTTAGGGGTGTTAGGGTTAGATAGAGTTAATACAGTTAATATAAATACTATAGTAACTATATTAACTATATTAACCCTAATATAATTAGGGTTAATATAGTTAATATATATAATGTAATAACTATATTAACTATAATATACTTAGGGTTAATATAGATAATATAGCTGGCGGCAGGGTAGGTAGATTAAATTAGGGGTTAATAATTTTAATATAGATGGCGGCGGTGTAAGGGGCTTACATTAGGGGTTAATACTATTAATATAGGTGGCGGCGGTGTAGGGAGGGCAGGTTATAGGGCAAAACAGCTGTTTACATTGGGGCAAAGCCCCGCAAAAGGCCCTTTTAAGGGCTGGTAATAGAGTTTATTACTTTAGGGGGATTAGATTAGGGGTTAATAATATTAATATAGCTGGCGGCGGTATAGGGGGATTAGATTAGGGGTTAATAATTTTTATATAGGTGGCGGCGGTGTAAGGGGTCAGATTAGGGGATAGATAAGGTAGATGGCGGCGGTGTAAGGGGTTCACATTAGGGGATAGATAAGGTAGATGGTGGCGGTTTTAGGGGTTCACATTAGGGGATAGATCAGTTAGATGGTGGCGGTTTTAGGGGCTCACAGTAGGGGGTTAGTTTATGTAGATGGCGGCGGGGTCCGGGAGCGGCGGATTAGGGGTTAATAACTTTAGGGATTGCGGCGGGGGATCACGGTTGACAGGTAGATAGACATTGCGCATGCGTTAGGTGTTAGGTTTTATTTAGCAGGTAGTTTAGGGAGTTACGGGGCTCCAATAGTCAGCGTAAGGCTTCTTACGGCTGCTTTTTGTGGTGAGGTGAAAATGGAGTAAGATTTCTCCATTTTCGCCACGTAAGTCCTTACGCTGTATATTGGATACCAAACTGCGCTGGTTTGGTATACCTGCCTATGGCCCAAAAAACTACGGGCAACGGCAGAAATATATGCGCGTAACTTCTAAGTTACGCTGTATATAGGATACCAAACCAGCGCAAATATTGGCGTCGCCGGCTTTTGCGGGCGACGATTTTTAGCGGATCGGGCCCTTGTTGCCCAAACCAAAAATAGTAATAAATAACTTCAAATCACAATCAAATAAAAACAAATAATAAATGTGATATGAAAAAGGATATTGTGAGCCAAAAACGTGTGATCTTCCAATTTTCAGTATCTCAAAAAAAAAGGAAAAATAATGTAGTGTAATATTGCGACAAAATTCAGTATATTAACAACGTGTTGAAATTGTGCTCACATAACCCTGAGCTATCTTAAAGTGAATGTAAATTTTGATGCTAAAGTGCCCGGTTTTTAAAAATTCTTTAGCATCAAAATTTACATTCACTTTAAGCTCAAATATTGCACGGTCCTGAAACACGAGGCTGTCAGACTCAGTTCTCACCGGTGTAGTGTGGGTTATTCTTCCTGGAAGGTGTCAGCATGTCTCAAAAAGAAAAAGAAAAAACATAGGGTGATACTGTGTATAATATATTAAATATAACTTTGTGAACACGTACTCACACTTTTCTGGAGCTAAAATTAAGCCCCAATATAACAGCAGACCTAATATGGGCTATCAGGTAAAGCTACTTCAGAGATTTAATCCGGAACCACTTCTATAAAAGCTTGATTTATTAAAAATGTTAAAACATAAATAAAAACATAAAATGAATATCAGGATCGTATGTCACTTAGGGCTACAATGTAACATTGAAACAAATACATTTGTATACAAAGTCCCCAAAGAGGATGGTAAATGGATTGTTATTGCATACAATGCAACTGTTCAACTACTGATCCATACAGGGAGAATTCCCTTCACTGTGAAGTCACTGATTTCTTGCTTTCCCGACGTACGTTTCGCCACACCCATGTGGCTTTTTCAAGGGTGTTGCCTACAGGTAATTGCAATAGCATTGTTGATTCACTCATTACATTAGTGGTTGTCCGAACTTCTCTTCTTGATGAACTGTGCATGCAGTGGATGGAGAATTAAGGTACATCAAAGCCTACAGACCGGCAAAAGATGAAATTTGTGACGTAACAAAAATTAAAAAAAAACCCTAAATGTTCCCAGAGTCTAAACACCCCTAATCTGTCACCCCGACACCGCCGCCACCTACATAATGTTATTAACCCCTAATCTGCCGCCCCGACATCGCCGCCACCTACATTATACTTATTAACCCCTAATCTTCTGCCCCGACATTGCCGCCACCTACATTATACTTCTTAACCCTTAATCTGTCTCCCCCTACACTGCCGCCACCTACATAAAGTTATTAACCCCTATTCCGCTGCTCCCGGACCCTGCCACCACCTACATAATGTTATTAACCCCTATCCCGCCGCTCCCGGAGCCCACCACAACTAAATACATGTATTAACTCCTAAACCCCTGGTCTCCCACATCACTAGCACTTACTAAACCTATTAACCCCTAAACCTAACAACCCGTTAACTTTATATTAAATATTAACTCATCCCTATCTTATAATAAATTAAAACTTACCTTAATACCTTGGCTATTCCAATCAGCAAGCTCAATCCTATTGGCTGATTGGATCAGCCAATAGGATGAAAGCTCAATCCTATTGGCTGATTGCAACAGCCAATAGGATTTTTTCAACCTTAATTCCGAATGGCTGATAGAATTCTATCAGCCAATCGGAATCTAAGGGACGCCATCTTGGATGACGTCATTTAAAGGAACCTTCATTTGAAAGAAGACGTCGTAAGAAGAGGATGCTCTGCACCGGATGTCTTGAAGATGGAGCCGCTCCACACCGGATGGATGAAGATAGAAGATGCCGTCTGGGTGAAGACTTCGGCCGCTTGGATGAAGACTTATGCCGGCTTCGATGAGGACTTCTGCCGCTTCATTGAGGATGGATGTCGGCTCTTCAGAAACTGTAAGTGGATCTTCAGGAGTTAGTGCTAGGCTTTTTTAAGGGTTTATTGGGTGGGTTTTAATTTTAGATTAGGGTTTGGGCTTTTGAAAAAGAGCTAAATGCCCTTTTCAGGGCAATGCCCATACAAATGCAATTTTCAGGGCAATGGGGAGCTTAGGTTTTTTAGTTAGGTTTTTATTTGGGGGATTTGGTTGCGTGGGTGGTGGGTTTTACTGTTAGGGGGTGTTTGTATTTTTTATTTACAGGTAAAAGAGCTGATTTCTTTTGGGCAATGCCCCGCAAAAGGCCCTTTTAAGGGCCATTGGTAGTTTATTGTAGGCTAGGGTTTTTTATTTGGGGGGGCTTTTTTATTTTCATAGGGCTCTTATATTAGGTGTAATTAGTTTAAATATTTGATCATTTATTTTTAATTTTGTGTACCTAGTGTTTATTTTTTTTTGTGACTTAGTGTTTGTAATTTTTTGTAACTTAGTTAGTTTTTTGTAACTTTGTGATTTTTAATTGTGGATTTAAATTATTTGAGATGGGTTAGGTGTTTAAATATATAATATAGTTAATTTAATTTGTAGTTTAATGTAATTTTAGTATAACAGTTAGGGTAGGTTAATTATTAGTTTAATATAGTTTAATTTAATTTTAGTCTAATAGTTAGGGTAGATTAATTAATAGTTTAATATAGTTTAATGTAATTTTAGTATAACAGTTAGGGTAAATTAATTAATAGTTTAATATAGTTTAATTTAAATCTAAATGTAAGTTTTAATTTATTATAAGATAGGGATGAGTTAATATTTAATATAAAGTTAGCGGGTTGTTAGGTTTAGGGGTTAATAGGTTAATTTAGTTTATGGCGATGTGGGGGGCTGGCGGTTTAGGGGTTAATAGGTTTAGTAAGTGCTAGTGATGTGGGAGGCCAGAGGTTTAGGGGTTAATACATTTAGTTAGTTGTGGCGGGGTCCGGGAGCGGTGGAATAGGGGTTAATAAGTTTATTAGAGTTGGTTAATACATTTATTTAGTTAGTTGAGGCAGTGTCGGGGAGCAGCAGAATAGGGGTTAATACGTTTATTAGAGTTGCGGTGGGCTCCGGGAGCGGCGGGATAGGGGTTAATATCTTTATTTAGTTGCGGCAGGGTCCGGGAGCGGCAGGATAGGGGTTAAACAGTTTAGTATAGTGGCGGTGTTTAGTGACAGTATACAAATAAAGCTGGGATAAAGCTGAAAAGCAGCAAGATCAATGACTGTTAGTTAACAACAGTCCGCTGCTCATCGCCCCGTACTTGGTGTGCAGCTTTTTGACAGCTTTTTTGTTAAATATGGAGAGCTTATTCAGGTCCGCGGCCACAATGTTAGGCGATGTCAGGTGAGTGTATTGGTGCCGTTGAATGCAAGTAAGTTGACGGCTTAATAAGTAGCCCTCCATGAGGCTCAAGCAGCACAATGACTTTAGCCAAACCTGATTCCAATCCATCAGAAATCCCATGAAAGCCCATTGTACAGTAGCTCAAGACATTACAAGTTGGCACTTGAATTAGTAAAGCTGATCAGTCTTGTAAAATGCTATCCCAAAAAACAGATGGGGTTATGTCTCAGATTGTGAGGTAACCTTTGTCTGCTTCCCATCTAAGTATAGTAGGAAAACAATATTTGGCACCACATGAACAAAGATTTAATCACATTTGGAAGAAAGCTAAATAGATTTTATGTCGTTCAACAATAAGCTCGATTACAAGTGAAGCGATATTTATTGCTCCCATGCTAACTACGCTCAACTTCCTCTTTTTGGGCGCGTCAGGTACCACGCGTATTATAAGTTGAAAGTAAAAAGTTTTCACTCGCTTGCTAACCCGATGTGCGCAAAAAGCTGAAGCTACAATTTCGCGATTGGGTTAAAGTACTCCCCATCAATGGGGCACAAAAAGGGGAGATAAAAAACTAACACCCAGCAAATCACGCAAATCTGACATGAAATAATAATATTTCACATTCCAGTGTTCTTCACATAGAAGAACATGTTCTATTTATTCACAAATACACACACACACATATATATATATATATATATATATATATATATATATATATATATATATATATATATATATATATATATATATATATATATATATATATATATGTATATCTGTTAGCCGGTAGCCCAGCACTCCAACCTTTGGGGTGCGTTCAGTACCTGGGTGCTATCCTCAATCCCACATGTAAACTTTTAGTTCAGAAGGGCACTCACAGGAATGTTTACATCATTTAAAGAAAAAAATATTTTCAAGGCCTGTCTTATGGGAGCACGGCTGCAATGCTGACCTGAACTGTGTTGATCGCAATGATCTTTTAACTGTCTTAAAAAAGGCCCAAATAAGGGCTGAATTGTCGACTATCAAATTGAGAACCTGATGTATTGAAAATAAAAAATTTTTTAATTGATGTAAAAATTTCTGTGACTGCCCTTCTCTCTCTCTCTCTCTCTCTCTCTCTCTCTCTCTCTCTCTCTCTCTCTCTCTCTCTTTATATATATATATACTGTATATACTATCGTATGAAAAAGTTTAGGCACCCCTGACAATCCATGATTTTAATTTATAAATAATTGGGTGTTTGGATCAGCAATTTAATTTTGATCTATCAGATAACTAAAGGACACAGTAATATTTCAGTAGTGAAATTAGGTTTATTGAATTAAAGGACCAGTCAACAAATTATATTTGCATAATCAACAAATGCAAGATAACAAGACAATGCAATAGCACTTAGTCTGAACTTCAAGGGCCCGATCCGATAAAAATCGTCGCCCGCAAAAGCTGGTGACGCCAATATTTGCGCTGGTTTGGTATCCTATATACGGCGTAACTTAGAAGTTACGCGCGTATATTTCTGCCGTCGCCTGTAGTTTTTTGGGCCATAGGCAGGTATACCAAACCAGCGCAGTTTGGTATCCAATATACAGCGTAAGGACTTACGTGGCGAAAATGGAGAAATCTTACTCCATTTTCACCTCGCCACAAAAAGCAGCCGTAAGAAGCCTTACGCTGACTATTGGAGCCCCGTAACTCCCTAAACTACCTGCAAAATAAACCTAACACCTAACGCATGCGCAATGTCTATCTAGCTGTCAACCGCGATCTGCTAAATAAAACCTAACCCCTTATGCATGCGCAATGTCTATCTACCTGTCAACCGCGATCCCCCGCCGCAATCCCTAATAAAGTTATTAACCCCTAAACCGCCACTCCCAGACCCCGCCGCCATCTACATAAACTAACCCCCTACTGTGAGCCCCTAAAACCGCCACCATCTAACTGATCTATCCCCTAATGTGAACCCCTAAAACCGCCGCCATCTACCTTATCTATCCCCTAATGTGAACCCCTTACACCACCGCCATCTACCTTATCTATCCCCTAATCTGATCCCTTACACCGCCGCCACCTATATAAAAATTATTAACCCCTAATCTAATCCCCCTATACCGCCGCCAGCTATATTAATATTATTAACCCCTAATCTAATATCCCTAAAGTAATAAGATCTATAACCAGCCCTTAAAAGGGCCTTTTGCGGGGCTTTGCCCCAAAGTAAACAGCTGTTTTGCCCTATAACCTGCCCTCCCTACACCGCCGCCACCTATATTAATAGTATTAACCCCTAATGTAAGCCCCTTACACTGCCGCCATCTATATTAAAATTATTAACCCCTAATTTAATCTACCTACCCCGCCGCCAGCTATATTATCTATATTAACCCTAAGTATATTATAGTTAATATAGTTATTACATTATATATATTAACTATATTAACCCTAATTATATTAGGGTTAATATAGTTAATATAGTTACTATAGTATTTATATTAACTATATTAACTCTATCTAACCCTAACACCCCTAACTAAATTCTTATTAAATAAATCTAATTCATATTATAAACTAAAATATTCCTATTTAAATCTAAATACTTACCTATAAAATAAACCCTAAGATAGCTACAATATAATTAATAGTTACATTGTAGCTATGTTAGGGTTTATATTTATTTTACAGGTAAATTGTTAATTATTTTAACTAGGTATAATAGCTATTAAATAGTTATTAACTATTTAATAGCTACCTAGTTCAAATAATTACCCAATTACCTGTAAAATAAATCCTAACCTAAGTTACAAATACACCTACACTATCAATAAATTAAATAAACTACAAATATCTAAACTAAAATACAATTAAATACACTGATTGGTTCAGCCAATCGGATTGAACTTGAATCTGATTGGCTGATTCAATCAGCCAATCAGATTTTTCTACCTTAATTCCGATTGGCTGATAGAATCCTATCAGCCAATCGGAATTCGACGGACGCCATCTTGGATGACATCATTTAAAGGTACCTCATTCGTTGTTCAGTCGTCGGCCGGGATGGATGCTCCGCATCGGAGGAGCGAAGAAAGAAGATTGAAGATGCCGCTTGATGGAAGATGCTGCCGGATGGAAGAAGACTTTGCTGCCGCTTGGAGAAAGACATCGCCGGGATGAAGAATTCTTCTTTGCCATTTGGAGAAAGACATCGCCGGGATGAAGACTTCTTCTTTGCCAATTGGATAGACATCACCCGGATCGGATGAGGAGTTCGGCCTGGTTGGGTGAAGACAAGGTAGGGAGATCTTCAGGGGGGTAGAGTTAGGTTTATTTAAGGGGGGTTTGGGTTAGATTAGGGGTATGTGGGTGGTGGGTTGTAATGTTGGGGGTGGTATTGTGTTTTTTTTTCAGGCAAAAGAGCAGTTTTCTTTGGGGCATGCCCCGCAAAAGGCCCTTTTAACGGCTGGTAAGGTAAAAGAGCTTTGAACTTGTTTAATTTAGAATAGGGTAGGGCATTTTTTTATTTTGGGGGTTTATTATTTTATTAGGGGGCTTAGAATAGGTGTAATTAGCTTAAAAATCTTGTAATCTTTTTTATTTTTTGTAATTTAGTGTTTGTTTTTTGTAATTTAGTTTAGTGTATTTAATTGTATTTTAGTTTAGATATTTGTAGTTTATTTAATTTATTGATAGTGTAGGTGTATTTGTAACTTAGGTTAGGATTTATTTTACAGGTAAATTGGTTATTATTTTAACTAGGTAGCTATTAAATAGTTATTAACTATTTAATAGCTATTGTACCTAGTTAAAATAAATACCAAGTTACCTGTAAAATAAATATAAACCCTAAAATAGCTACAATGTAACTATTAGTTATATTGTAGCTATCTTATGGTTTATTTTATAGGTAAGTATTTAGTTTTAAATAGGAATAATTTATTTAATTATGTTAAATTAATTTCGTTTAATTTAAATTGTATTTAAATTTGGGGGGTTAGACTTAGGGTTAGACTTAGTTTTAGGGGTTAATAAATTTATTATAGTAGCGGCGACGTTGGGGGTAGCAGATTAGGGGTTAATAATTGTAGGTAGGTGGTGGCGACGTTGGGGGCGGCAGATTAGGGGTTTATTACATTGTAGCTATCTTAGGGTTTATTTTATAGCTAAGCATTTAGATTTAAATAGGAATATTTTAATTAATAATATTAATATTAGATTTATTTTAATAAGAGTTTAGTTAGGGATGTTAGAGTTAGATAGGGTTATTATACTTAATATATATATAATATAATAACGATATTAACTATATTAACCCTGGCAAAAGAGCAGTTTACTTTGGGGTAATGCCACGCAGAAAGCCCTTTTCAGGGCTATTTGTAGGGTTAGACTTAGGTTTAGTGGTAGGGATAGTTTAGTATTTTAGGGGTTAAATAATTTAATATAGATGGCGGCGGGGTAGGGGGATTAGATTAGGGGTTAATAATTTTAAAATAGATGGCGGTGGGGTAGGGGCTCACTTTAGGGGGTAGGTAAGGTAGATTGCGGCGGTGTTAGGGGCTCACTTTAGGGGGTGATAGATTTAATATAGCTGGCGGGGGGTCCGGGAGCGGCGGTTTAGTGGTTAATAACTTTATTAGGTTGCGGCGGGGTTTGGGAGCAGCGGTGTAGTGGTTAATAACTTTATTAGGTTGCGGCGGGGTTTGGGAGCGGCGGTTTAGGGGTTAATACATTTTTTATTGTTAGGCTAGTGAGGGGGGATAGCGGATAGAGGGTTAGACGTGTCGGGCTATGTTTAGGAGGCGTGTTAGACAGTGCGGGTGATTTCATACTTTAGTCAGGTTTTGTAGGCGCCGGCAGTTTCTAACGTGGTGCAAGTCACTGGCGACGCCAGAAATTTGTACTTGCGCAGATTTCTGGACATCGCTGGTTTATCTGACTTACGGCACGTTAGCATCTGACGGCGCCGTATATTGTATAGCTCGAGTTGCGAGCTGAAACTGCGGGTGACATGGGTTCCCTCGCTTGCGCCGCAAACTACGCCGTATATCGGATCGCGCCCCAAATGAGTAGTAGATTTTTTTATAACACATTTTAAAGTTATGTATATTTCCACTCCCCTTGTACCATGTGATAGCAATCAGCCAATCACAAATGCATATACGTATAGTCTGTGAGTTCTTGCACATGCTCAGTAGGATCTGGTGACACAAAAATTGTAAATATAATAGACTGTGCACATTTTTTTTAATGGAAGTAAATTGGAAAGTTGTTTAAAATGACATGCTGTATCTCAATCATGAAAATGTAATTTAACCTGAGTGTCCCTTTAATAGAAAATGTGCAATATGCATCAAAACGAAATTAGACAGGTGCATACATTTGGGCACCCTTGTCATTTTGTTGATTTGAATACCTGTAACTACCTAGCACTGATTAATTGGAACACACCATTGGTTTGGTGAGCCCATTAAGCCTTGAACTTCATAGACAGGTGCATCCAATCATGAGAAAAGGTATTTAAGGTGGCCAATTGCAAGTTGTTGTTCTCTTTGACTCTCCTCTGAATAATGGCATCATGGGGACATCAAAACAACTCTCAAATGACCTGAAAACAAAGATTGTTCAACATTATGGTTTAGGGGAAGGCTACAAAAAGCTATCGCAGAGATTTAAGATGTCAGTGTCCACTGTGAGGAACATAGTGAGGAAATGGAAGACCACAGGCACAGTTCTTGTTAAGGCCAGAAGTGGCAGGCCAAGTAAAATATCGAAGAGGCAAAGGCAAAGGATGGTGAGAACGGTCAAAAACAGCCCACAGACCACCTCCAAAGACCTACAACATCATCTTGCTGCAGATGGTGTCACTGTGCATCATTCAACAATTTAGCGCACTTTGCACATATTCCCCTATGTGAAGAACATTGGAATAAGAAATATTTACAGTAAATACACAAACACTTTATTAAATATAAAATATTGCATGAATATGATTGTACAGCTACTTGACTGCAAAGGGCTCCAATCCACTTGTCTATGTCTATGTATACATGCATTTATGTGTATATATGTCTATAAATACATATGTACACACATATAAACGTATACATATATGTACATACATATACATATTTAAACATGCGTATGTATGCATCTCTATGTTAAAGCCCTCTGCATACCTGTTTTTTTTTCTAGCACCTGAGACCTCATACCTTTGAGCCCTTATAACTTTTTAAAAATTGTAATAAAAAGTTATAATTCGTATTAGACGGTGTTATTATGAGTGTAACTGTACTTTAAAATGTATTTTTGATGTAATATGTGAGCAAACACCCACAATGAACCCCTTATCGCTCACACGCAACAGTTACCGCACCACTCGTAATCTAGCCAATAGGGGGAAATTTGCGAATCTTACATTAGTCAGATAATTTGAAAGGCCTACTTTACTCTGAAGTGTGTAATCAATTTTGTAGATCAGTAAATTGGTATTTATTATCTCTATGTGTATTGTTTCAGGAATTGTAAATGTAATTGAAACAGAATAAACAAAAAAGAAGTCATGTGCAAAGGGCCGGTGCTACAATAGAGTCAGCCTAAGAGCACAAATTTGGTGCAAGCAATAATATTTTTTATATTAGTATTTTTATGCATATATTTATCTTTTTGGCTTCGTAGTAGGGGCCACATATTGTGGCATAATGGCTAGAATGGGAGGAGTTTCCCCTGAAACGCAGGGAGGTAGAGAGTGGAGGTCAGCAAGAACAGCTGGAAGCATCTGGCTGTAATATTTCACTTTGCAGCCCCTGCACTCTCTGCAAAACATTAGCAGCTTTCATCAAAGTTGGTGGAGCTGGTGACAGCAGTGGGACTCACCTACACCCACAGTTTAATGGTATTACAGGGGCTAATGGGCACTTGCAGAAGTACTGCATATTGTCTGGTGTAAAGATGATAGAGATAGGAGATATTTATCTGTGTATCTATCTAAAGTAATAATTGTACAGTACCACGTGTCTATTATTACTCTGCACGCATACCTATACATTAAAGGGATATGCGCCATTTTAAAAAGGTTTGCAGTTTACTTCTGTTATTAAATTCACTTTGTAACCATGATATTTTGTGTTGAAGAGATACCTAGGTAGGTGTCTGGAGCACTACATGGCAGGAAATAGTGCTGCCCTCTAGTGCTCTTACAAATGGATAACATTCTTGTAAAACTGCTGCCATATAGTGCTCTAGAAATGGGCTGGCTCCTAAGCATATGTCCCTGCTTTTCAGCTAAAGATACCAAGACAATGAAGAAAAATTGATAATAGAAATAAATGAGAAAGTTGTTTAAAGCCACATGCTCTATCTGAATCATAAAAGAAAAATGTTGGGTTTCATATCGCTTAAAGTGGATAGATGGCCATAATCATTATTCAGCACAACATGTCCTATTTCAGTGATATATACTTGGCATAATTATACAGTGCAGTGTTTTCATTTTCAGTGCATAGATTTTTGGCATCATTACATATAACTGAATAATCGCCATCAGTGTATCGATACCCATTATTTTGTATCACTGAGTGATCACCATCAGTGTATAGACGCCCATCATTTTGTATCACTGAGTGATCACATCAGTGTATAGACGCCCATCATTTTGTATCACTGAGTGATCGCCATCAGTGTATCGACGCCCATCATTTTGTATCACTGAGTGATCACCATCAGTGCATAGACGCCCATCATTTTGTATCACTGAGTGCTGGCCATCAGTGTAAAGGTGCCCATCATTTTGTATCACTGAGCGATCACCATCAGTGTATAGACGCCCATCATTTTGTATCACTGAGTGATCGCCATCAGTGTATAGACGCCCATCATTTTGTATCACTGAGTGATCACCATCAGTGTATAGACGCCCATCATTTTGTATCACTGACTGCTGGCCATCAGTGTAAAGGTGCCCATCATTTTGTATCACTGAGTGCTGGCCATCTGTGTAAAGGTGCCCATCATTTTGTATCACTGAGCGATCACCATCAGTGTATAGAAGCCCATCATTTTGTATCACTGAGCGATCACCATCAGTGTATAGACGCCCATCATTTTGTATCACTGAGTGGTGGCCATCTGTGTAAAGGTGCCCATCATTTTGTATCACTGAGCGATCACCATCAGTGTATAGACGCCCATCATTTTGTATCACTGAGTGATCGCCATCAGTGTATAACAGCCCATCATTTTGTATCACTGAGTGATCGCCATCAGTGTATAACAGCCCATCATTTTGTATCACTGAGTGATCGCCATCAATGTATAACAACCCATCATTTTGTATCACTAAGTGATCGCCATCAGTGTATAGACGCCCATCATTTTGTATCACTGAGTGATCGACATCAGTGAATAGGAGCCCATCATTTTGTATCACTGAATGATCGCCATCAGTGTAAAGGCACCCATCATTTTGTATCACTAAGTGATTGCCATCAGTGTATTATTATTATTATTATTATTATACTTTATTTATGAAGCGTTATCATATTCCGCAGTGCTGTCCATGGATACAGTTCATTTAAATAAAACAATAATATAAAACTTCTAAGAGACAGAACAACATTTACAAACACATACAGGAGGGATTGAGGGCCCTATTCCTGTGGGAACTTACAATCTAAAAGGGTAGGAGGTTGAGAAACAGGAGGTGAGGACTGCAAGATTGAGAAATATGTTAATGCAGAGTTAGATGAGGGAAATGTTGTTAGGTAAGAGAAATATTATTGAGTTGGATGGTAGACTTCTCTGAACAGAAAAGTCTTCAGATAGCATTTAAAGGAAGAAAGATTAGGGGAAAGCCTGACAGCACTAGGGAGAGTGTTCCAGAGGGTAGATGCTGCATGACAGAAGTCCTGCAGTCTAGCATGGGAAGAGGTGATAGTCGCAGATGCAAGGAGCAGGTCATTGTTGGATCTTAATGAGCAGGCTGGAGTATACTTGTTGATTAGAGAGGATAGGTAGATGGGAGCGGTGTTGGTGAGCACTTTCTATGCAAGGGGGAGAATTTTGAATTTAATTCTGCTGTGAATGGGGAGCCAGTGAAGGGACTCACAGAGAGGTGCAGCAGATACAGAGTGACAGGAAAGGTGGATCAGTCTGGCAGAGGCATTTAGGATGGATTGAAGGGGGGAGAGGCGGGAAAGAGGAAGGACAATAAGCAGGTTATTGCAGTAGTCAAGTCGGGAAATAACAAGGGAGTGGATTATTTGCTTTGTGGTGTTAGCGCACAGAAAAGGTAGAATCTTGGAAATATTGCGTAGATGGTTATGGCAGGATGTAGAAAGCGATTTAATATGGGGGGCGATGGATACATTAGAGTCAAGTGTATCTCTGAGGCAGCGGACTTGGGGCGATGGGGAAATGGCGATGCCGTCAACAGGGATAGAGAAGTCACAAGTCGGTGTAGAGGTTGAGGGGGGGATAAGAAGGAGCTCAGTCTTGGACATGTTAATCTTTAGTTGGTGAGAGGCCATCCAGGAAGAAATACCAGATAAGCACAGCAGTCGCTGACAGGACAGAGGGAGAGAGAGCAGGAGTGGAGAGGTAGATCTGGGTGTCATCAGCATAGAGGTGATATTTGAAGCCATAACTGTTGATAAGTTTACCCAGCCAAGAAGTATAAATAGAGAAGAGTAGAGGACCCAGAACAGATCCTTGAGGTACTCCAACAGACAGAGGCATTGGAGAGGAGGAGTCGCAGGCAAATGACACAGAAAAAGACCTGTGAGAATGATAAGAGTGAATCCAGGAAAGAGCAGTGTCACAGAGGTCAAAAGAGCTAAGGGTCTGTAGGAGGAGTGGGTGGTCAACTGGGTCGAAGGCAGCTGAGAGGTCAAGTAAGATGAGTATAGAGGGTATGGCCAATATTTTTAGCAGAGAGAAGATCGTTAGTAACCTTGGTAAGGGCAGTCTTAGTTGAGTGTTTGGGGCGGAATCCAGATTGCAGGGGGTCAAGCAAGGAGTTGGTGGACAGGAAGTGGGTTAAGCGATTGTAAACTAGTTTTTCAAGGAGTTTTGATGTTAGTGGAAGCAGTGATATGGGGCCATAGCTTTCAGGAGAATTAGGGTTGAGGGAGGGTTTTTTGAGTATTGGAGTGACTTTTGCGTGTTTGAAAGAAGATGGGAATGAGCCGGTAGAGAGAGAGAGGTTGAAGATGTGGGTAAGAGCAGGATTGAGGGTGGAAGATAGGGAGGGTATTAGATGGGAAGGGATAGGGTCGAGCAGGCAGGTAGTGAGGTGTGAGGAAGATAGTTAGGAAGAAACTTCATTCTCAGTAGCTGGATGGAAGATGCAGAGAGTGGCAGAGGGAGCAACTGGACCTGTTGATGGAATATTGCAGGTTGGTGTTGGGATGTGGCTTCGAATAGTATGTGTTTTGTTTAAAAAGTAGTCTGCCAGGTCTTGAGCACTTAAGACAGATGGGGGGGTGGAGCAGGTGGGTAGAGGAGAGAGTTAAAGGTGCAGAAGAGTCGTTTAGGGTTTGAGGAAAGAGTAGATATGAGAGAAGAGAAGTAGGTTTGCTTGGCTAAGTGAAGGGAAGAAGTATATGAACGAAGAATAAACTTATAGTGTATGAAATCAGGTCCAGAGTGAGTTTTCCTCCAGACACGCTCAGCAGTACTGGAGCATTTTTGCAAATAGCGTGTTAGCTAAGAGTGCCAGGGCTGCAACTGACGGCGTGATGTTTTGCTGGGGAGGGTCAAGTGTGTCTAGTGCAGAGGAGAGAGTTTTGTTATAGTGGGCTGTTGCGAGATCAGGGCAGGTTATAGTGGAAGTGTGAGGGAGGAGATCTTGAATAATTTTTGAAAATTGAAGTGGGTCCACAGCATGTAGATTTCTACAGGTGCGGGGGTGGGATGGAGGAGTGGGTTTAGCTGTTGCATTAATATTATAGGTGACCAGGTGATGGTCTGAAATGGGAAAAGGGAGACAGGTGAGGTCAGATATAGAACAGAGGTAGGAAAATACCAGGTCGATGGAGTGTCCATAACGGTGAGTAGGGAATAGGGTAGATTGTGAGAGACCGAAGGAGGATGTGAGTGAAAGAAGTTTAGAGGCAGTAGGGGCAGATGGTTTGTCAATGAGAATGTTGAAGTCCCTAAGAATTAGGGTTGGTATATTTGTAGAGAGAAAGTGAGAAAGCCAGGCGGCAAAGTTGTCAAGGAATTGGGAGGTAGGTCCAGGAGGGCGATAGATGACTGCCACTTTGAGGGAGGGGGGGAGAACAGGCGAATACAGTGGACTTAAAAAGGAGGAGAAGGAGAGAGATGTATCACTGAGTGATCGCCACCAGTGAAAATGTGCCCATCATTTTGTATCACTGAGTGATCGTCATCAGTGTATAGGCGACCATCATTTTGATACAGGGCAGTCTGTTCTGTTTTTTTTGTGTATGACCCCACAACATAATTCTACAACAATTATACAGTGAAGCATGTTTACTTGTGAATAGATGCTTTGTATTAGCATATAATGAAGAGTGTTGTGTTTATTATATATAAACTTGTTAGTACTCCATTGCAAGTTAATGAGATCTATTGTATGGCTTGAAAAATGTATACTTATGTCAAACTGTATCAAGATGCATTTACAGCTTCTGCAAGCCTGAACTGCATCCACAAATTTATGAAGTAGTCTCTGCTTGTTATCTGCAGGGAGCAAAATTTGGCTTTGTCTGTGTAGCCAAAAATCCCAGCACCGGTTCTAGAAGAGAAGAACATCGTTAGAAAACATCATGACTTTTCTAGAGGTTTCAATAGTTTGAGATCTTGAACAGATGCAGTCTGTGAGAATGGCCTCTGCAAATTAATCCATAATAGGAACAAATATGAGAGGGGAATTGGGGCACCCTTGTCTTGTTCCATTTATTATATGAACAGATGGAGAACAAAATGCCAATCCATTTAAAGGGACATAATACTCATATGCTAAATCACTTGAAACTGATGCAATATAACTGTAAAAAGCTGACAGGAAAATATCACCTGAGCATCTCTATGTAAAAAAGGAAGATATTTTACCTCACTATCTCCTCAGCTCAGCAGAGTAAGTTCTGAGTAAAAAGTTATACTCAGCTGCTGCCCAGCTGCAGGTAAAAAAAAATATATGAAGAAATGATCTGTGATCTCATGAGATTTGACTTAACTCTCATGAGATTTCATAGTAAACTTCCTTTAAACTGAATAGGGAAATAACATGAGAGTGCACGAGGCTTAACCCCTTAGCTGTCCTGGACAGACATACTTATTTGCTGCTTAGAAGTCTTTTATAATGTTATGTGGCTACTGAGAAACTTTTGAGGTAAAATATCTTTCTTTTTTACATAGAGATGTTCAGGTTATATTTTCTAGTCAGCTTTTTACAGCTATGGTGCATCACTTTCAAGTGTTTCAACAATTGGGTATTATGGCCCTTTAATTTTGTCAGTAGTTCATTAAAATAAAGCCTTTACTGCTGAAATAGAATAGCAAGAACCTGAAAAGTTCTTACCACTACACCTTGTGGTACAATCCTACATTGACAAATACTGGGGAGAAACCAATATAATTACTTTTTAAGGGTATTTAAAAGATTTCTGGTGTTATGTGACTCTTCTCAAAACAGTGTTAGTCAGTGCCATGGATAAGTAAATAATAGGGCAAATTAAATTTCATTTGGATAGTGTCAGTTCTAGGTCCCTCCAAATAGATATCACTCATACACAATATATTCAGTAATCTAGCAATAGGCATGTACACTTATCAAGGGCAATTCTTGGCACACATGAAAAGATATATCAAAGACTATCAGGTAGATTACAAGTTTTGCGTTCATCTTTTAACGCTGAAAAAATGGTCATTTCAGCGTTAAAACAACAATGCAGCCATTACCCGTCTTGTTAGTATAGCTGTACCGCAAGCCTTTTTATCCTGTAACAAAGAAAGAGAATCTAAACAGCGCTTAACCTGTGATGGTGCTGGATAGCTAGGGATGTACACCAACAATAGATAAATAAATGTCAGAAAAAAGTTTGAAAGTTAACAGATTTATTAATCAAAATCTTAAAATTGTCTAGCATAAAAATATGACATTCCATAAACATAAAAATAAGGATAAAATTAGAATAACCCTATACAGTTAAAAAACATATCACTCCTTTTTCTTTATATTTTTAGCCTGTAATGCAACGTCAGTTCCGCACTCGTAAAAATTACGTTTTTTTTATGGGACTTCCATAGCGCTGCCATTACGAGTTTTGCGGTGAGGCTAAAAAGCTTGCGTTACACCCTATAATGACAAGATCCGTACCGCTATCTGAGAGCAGTAGTTATGAGTTTTACGCAAAAAAACTGTTACATTAAACTCATAACTAAACTGGTACAAAGTACACTAACACCCATAAACTACCTATTAACCCCTAAACCAAGGCCCTCCTGCATCGCAAGTACTATATTAAAGTTATTAACCCCTAATCTGCTGCTCCCGACATCGCCGCCACTAATAAAATTTATTACCCCTATTCCACCACTCCCCGACATTGTCACCACTATAATAAAGTTACTAACCCCTAAACTGCCGCCCTTGATAAAGGCTGATCAACAGCCGAAACGCGTAAATGCACTTTCTACCTGGTACTTAATACAGCTTTACTGATCTTCAGCACAATCAGCACTTTCAGTGAAAAATCTCTGTTCCTGGATCTTGTCTTCCTCATCTACTACATGGCACAAGCTGCAAAATTGGACAAACCTGGATTCCCTGCTAAAACTGACGGACGAGTCTGATTGGAACCGCATGGCGGCCCAGCTCTTGGCATTTGAAGCATAGAGACTACTAGCTTCACATAGAGGATTACAGAAGAACAACAATTACGGACACAATTTGATACAAAGTATCTGAAGGTATTTTCTTAACTGTAAAAAAACAGCAATCTTTTAACGATCTAACAGCTGTACCATTATTACTGACTTTGCTCAGCACACATCGTTACTAATGAATCAATGAAACTGGTACAAAAAAACAGCCTTAATTGAGACGTTATCAGCTCTCATATTGCTCACGTGTTTTATGTATATATTAAGTAAATATATCTTAGATATTTATGATTCTATTTTATGATTTTATTTCTTACATGTAAAACATGAATCATTATTCTTTATTCATTAGTGCCGGAACTTTCTTAATGTTATTGTGGATTTGTTTTTCCTTCAATAAATTTGTAGTATATTTTTCTTTATATTTATGTGTTTTATTACATAGGTGTTTTTAAATCCCTAGACAATTTGCAGTATATATATATATATATATATATATATATATATATATAAAATCTTTATTCTTTATCTTTATGCTCATGTGTGTTATTACATAGGTATTTTCAAAGAAAACAATAGCACCCCTCCCTCATTTAATAGGGCTAATTAGTCTGATATATTATATACAATTTAATAGTCAGTCTTTGCTCTCTAGCGGAGCGCTAACCCAACCCCCATTGTAAAAGTTACTAACACCTAAACTGCCGCCCTCTTACATCGCAAACACTAGTTAAATATTATTAACCCCTAATCTGCCGTCCGCCCACATCACCCCTAAACCGAAAGCCCATGGATGTCCAGACTTCAGGAACTGTAAGTGGATCTTCGGGGGTTAGTGTTAGGATTTTTTAAACTTTTTTGGGTGTTTTGTTTTTTAGTTTAGGGTTTGGTCTTTTCTTAGAAGAGCTGAATGCCCTTTTCAGGGCAACAAAAGAGCTGAATACCCATACAAATGTCCTTTTCAGGGCAATGGGTAGCTAGGTTTTTGTTAGAGTTAGGTTTATTATTTTGGGGGGTTGGTTGGGTGGAGGGTTTTACTGTTGGGTGGTCTTTGTGGGGGTTTTCACAGGTAAAAGAGCTGATTTCTTTGGGGCTATTGGTAGTTTATTGTAGGCTAGGGTTTTTTTTATTTTGGGTGGGCTTTTTTTATTTTTATGGGGCTATTAGATTAGGTGTAATTCTTTTTTATTTTTGATAATTTCGTTTGTTATTTTTCGTAATTTAGTGTCTGTTAGTTTTTGTAATTTAGTATTTTTTATTTTTTGTAATTAGATACTTTGTAATTTTTATAGTAGTGTTTGGATTTTTTTATTGTGTATTTTAGTTTTTTTTAATTGGTAGTTAGTTTAATTTAATTTTAATAGTTATATTAGTTTAATTGTCAGTTTAAACTTAGTTTTTTTAATTTGAAAGGTAAGTTTTAATTTAATTTAAGATAAGGAAATTGTAATTTTAATATGAAGTTGGGGGGGGGCGTTAGGTTTAGGGGTTACTAGTTTAAATTAGTTTATTGTGATGTGGGGGCTTCTGGTTTAGGGGTTAATACTGTAATTTAATTTAATATATTCCGTTGTGGGGGCTTGTGGTTTAGGGGTTAATAAGTTTATTATAGTGGCAACGGTGTCGGGAGCGGTGGAATAGGGGTTAATGAATTTTCATAGTGACGGCGATGATGGGAGCGGCAGATTAGGGGTTAATAACATTATGTAGGTGTGTCAGCGATGTCGGGGCTGCAGATTAGGGGTTTTTAGACATGGTTTTTATGTTAGGGTGTTAGGTTTAAACGTAACTTTGTTTTACGCAAAGACATCAATGGGGCTGCGTTATGGAGCTTTTCATTCCGCGATCGCAGGTGTTTTTTTCTAACACGCTCTCCCCATTGATGTCTATGGGGAAAGCGCACATGAGCATATCAAAACAGCGCTTGTATTTTGTGTGGTATGGAGATCAACGCAACCATATCGCACGCACAAGCCGGCTGTTTGAAAACTTGTAATGGCAGCGCTATGGAGGCTGAAATAATGCAACTTTTGTTGCGTTCATTAAATACCCTCTATTGCGCATAACTTGTAATCTACCTGAATATGATTTAAGTCAATATAATGCAGATACATGTATGATCTGAAGGTCACACATAGAGGACCATCAATAAAATTCTTAACTATAGTGCAATTGCAATGGAATAAATGTATAAAGTTATTTAATTATAAAGATAAAGGAACAAGCCATTAGGAATGGTTCAAGGATATAATTGGAGAGCCGGATAGGGTAAGTAAATCAGATGTATAGAGCAAGTAAAGTTTTATGGAAACTACACTTATAGGATTCCAAAAATAAGTCAGGTCAGTCTGTTATTCCTTTATTTTATTTTTTTATTTGATTTGCATTTAATAATCTTTATTATTAAAAGGACATTGTACTCAAATACTTTGTATCATCTAAATTAGAATGTATTAAATGTGTTTTCAAGGCTTTTTTGTCTAAAACAATGAATACAATAATTTTCCCTCTCAGCCAATGAGCAGTAGAGTCCCAGGATAATATACCATCTGTAAGTTCCACATTTGATGTAAACAGCTTTTGCTTAACATATACATATACATTTTTTATTCGTGTTTAACTGCTGCTTTTTACATATACAGGGTATAAAACAGAGTTCCATCTACCTTTTGTTGCCTTTTCGATCCAAAAGCAACAAATTCTCCTCTTCTTCACCCTTGAAGCATTCTGGTTCCTCAAAAGGGTTCCCTACTAGATCCTAGTAAATCAGGTGAATAAGTTTGTAAATGATTGGGTTTAGTGAATTTACTCACACTACTGATATATAACCGAAGAACACTTTTATGCAGGCTACAGGAGCCTTTTGTTGTATATTGGGAAATGTGTTACAATAGTATGTTGGTGATGTACTGTGCAGGTATACTGGTGACTTCTAAACCCTTTAAGGACTGTATTAAGCTGCATTTTCCTTTTCTTCACATAAATAATGCAAGGGATGCCCCTGGAGGGCTATAAGGTAAAATTTCCCTTCCTGGAATATCACAAGGGATCTCATGGTTCTGTCTGATTTTCCAGAAAATCGAGCAAAGAGAATCATGGTCGCTGTTAATGCATATTGCACACTAGTCACCACTTTACCTTTAATAAATCATAATTGTTCAGTGACTAAAGATAGAATTACACCCATCTTTAACTCTGGGAATTTTACTGATATTTAAAACTCTTCTCAGAAAATTAAATAAAATGCCTGAAGGTGCAGATCCTTTTTTTGTTAATTATAAAATATTTTTTCTGTTCCTTTTCTTCACACTTCTCCTTTAAACTGTAAATTATTATGATGAAACCCAATATGTATTTTGTACCTTTCTTGTTATATTACATTTCTGTTGCCTAATTGTATAGATTTTTATAATAAATTACAAATAATAACACAAAGTGTGTGTCAAAAAATATATAAAAAGTAAATATATATATATATTGTAAGTACAGTATAGCATAGTAATTAAACTGGCAGCAGAAAATATGCAATGAATCCTGCTCATTATTCGTACTAACAGCTCACTTTAAATAAACTGATTGCCTTGTGTAGGATCTATGCTTGTGCACACCTATATTAATGTGTCTATTAGTTATTATGTAAAGTAGATACTGTACTCATTAACTCATTAACCTTGTAGCCAGCAGCTCCAGATCACGACCCCATGTTCTATTAATTTCCTGTTAAACTTTGTTTACCCCATCATGATTTGAAGGATTTCTAGCATATCTATATTCCTTCCTGTTTGTAATTAATACCTATATTTGTGAACTAAACATTATTAAGGGGACATTGCACAAATGTATATAAATCTATCTGTCTGTCTGTCTGCCTGCCTGTCTGTATGTCTATCCTTAAAATCATTATACAGAGCAGTATGTATATTTTACTATTGCTTACTACTGAGATAACTTTGGAGAGCCCCAAAATATTTTGCACCTGGGCCCTATATTGAGAAGGTCGGCTACTGCTTTTATTAGTTATTTTGCCCCTTTTTCATGTGATTTAGTTCTCAATAAAAAAAAAAATTCTCAGAGCTTGAAATGTACACTGCATATTTCTCAAGGATAACCCTGTTACATATATTTCCCTAATTGGCTTTAGCAGATAACAACTGCAAAACAATGCACTTTATACTAACATAATGACCATAAGCAGTCAACCATATCATGCTGTACACATGCTGCAGGGTGTGCAGGGGGGAGGAACAAGCATTGTGCCAATAGAGAGCAAGTGAAAAGGCCCCTGGACAGTACTATTCATGTTCCTCCCTGCACAATCGGCAACATGTGTAACTCATAACTCTCCAGGAAAACATGGCTGAGGTAGTAACCATAACCATGGCTAGTCTTGTTGCCTACACACTCAAGCCAGGATTGGCTCCTCGAAATTAGGCAACTGTGGAGTGGAGTTTGTCTATTGAAAAACAATTGCAGCAAACACAATGTTAATATTTTTTTAAAAATATTTAGGCTTGACTGATATGTTTTTCTATAGCAACACAGCAGAAATGTCTTGTAATTACCATGTATTTACTGTCCCTTTAAGTAAAGCTGTTTAACTCTATATCTGAACTAAAACCAAAGCCTCAGTTTTGTCCTTTCTGCTTATCCCCATTGGCTCATAATGACAACTCACGCAGCTCTATAAATTGTGTATTACAACTGTAATCCCTTTTTTTAAAACTCCTCTTTTAGATGTACGCATAAAAAAAATGGTGACAATGTCCCTTTAATAAAAATGCAGCACACATTATGGTTAGGTGTCTGCTGGTATAGAGCAGCAGGAGTGCATACGTGTGTATAACAGCTTTGTCTTGTCATAATAATCCTGACCTGTTTTTCTACAACAAGAAGCACGTAAAGTAGCGAAGCTTCCAATGATGGATGTGGACAAAGCCGCTGCTATAGCTTAGTGACATCTATTTTTAATAGCCCAATTGCACCATTAATTTCTTCCTTTTTTCTTTTTAATGTGAAAATAGTCATAATTCCTCCCAGATTAGGATAGATATACAGCAACAGCCTCTCCTGCTCAAGGTATTTGTGGGACATAATTAATTCATAAAGTCATAATGCAGTCATCTATCATCCAGCCACTCTGCTTCAGCTCGGGGCAGTGTCGAGTCTCTGTCCGCTGATGTATTAGGTAACATATGCAAGCTATGAATTATCAGCTGAAGGAAGTCAATTATCCACTCTAAAAATGAGTGCCTGGGTACCTATAGCCCGAGGGCATCTTTTGTATTTACAAAATGATTTCTAGGTGGAAAAATATGAAGGGGGTGGAATTTTTCTTCTATTTTCAACACTTTTTTTTTTTTACTGCTCTACCAGCTAACCTGCCCTGGAATGGCACAAAAAAATAAATAAAAAAAGAGGAACCATTTTGAACTTTTAATGCAATAATCCATTTTTATATACACGATCCTTAATAACTTGTTTCAGGAAGCTATAACGTTGACTTGTCCGGCAGCCATATTGACTTGCTTTCTCCTGTCTACTCTCAGTTTGGCCTTCAATCAAAGCTAAAGGTGTAGGCTGACAGCGAACGCTAATAGACTGGATAGGAAAGGGAATATTGGAGATTTTTCTAGGTCCCCAGCTGCAAGCCCTGTGCCTTTTCATCTCTTTAGACATTGATTTCTGACTTTTTCACTCTCTATCCAGCCCTATGCGGAAAAGCAGTGCTACCACATCAGCAAAAACTTTCACTGAGCCGCGCACTGACACTTAGGGAAATGAGGTCATTAGATGGAATTACAGAGGGTTTGATAGCTCAGTAATAGGTTTTAATGATGGAATTTAACATAGGTCCCCACTAGGGAAAAGTTTGATGTACAGTCAGACAGGCCACTTAATAACCTGTGCTCAGTGCTTGAGCTGAGAACTTTAAGAGCCTGATAGAGACTCTAAAAATAAAACTCTTTATCATTTCATTATTTTTTAAACCACTTATACATGCCTTATAGATGACCTGATTTTACTTTTTCTTGCATACAGAATATTTGCATCTAGAGATATAGAGAGACAGAGAGATACATAGACAGAAATTACCTGCCTATCTATCCATCTATCTATCTATCTATCTATCTATCTATCTATCTATCTATCATCTATCCATCTATTTATTTATTTATCTATCTCTCTATCTATCTACCTGTCTGTCTATCTCTCTATCTATTTATCTATTATCTATTTATCTCTCTGTCTCTATATCTATCTATATGGTTCATCTATCTATCTATCTATCTATCTGACTATTGATCTTCTATCTATATTTTTATCTATCAACTATCTATCTTTCTGTCTAACTATCTATCAATCTTCCATCTTTTTATCTATCGACTATGTATGTCTCTATCTTGCTATCTATCTATCTATCTATCTATCTATCTATCTATCTATCTATCTGTCTGTCTATCTCTCTATCTATGTATCTATCTTTCTATGTATCTACCTTACATTAAAGTGTCTGGCTATATTTATATAATCTCCAAAACATTAAGGGCTAGATTAACTCCATTAGAAGTAAGCTTTTTACACGCTTTAGGTTGCATGCGTATTACAAGTTGAAAATAAAAACTCGTACTTTGAATATCACAAATGCGTTATCATATTCCTCTATAGCCGTCAATGGAGTGCGAAAAGTGGAAAAAAAAGCATAACACCCTTACTCGAGCGTAAACCCGATTGTGTTTTCTCAAGTGTGCTAACCCATCATGAAATACGAATATTTATCATTCCAATGGTCTTCACATAAAGGAATATGTTCTATTTATTCATAAATACACACATATACAGTATCTCACAAAACTGAGTACACCCCTCACAATTTTGTAAATTTTATTATATCTTTTCATGTGACAACACTGAATAAATTATACTTTGCTACAATGTAAAGTAGTGATTTTACAGCCTGTATAACAGTGTAAATTTGCTGTCCCCTCAAAATAACTCAACACACAGCCATTAATGTCTAAACATTTGGCAACAAAAGTGAGTACACCCCTAAGTGGAAATGTCCAAATTGGGCCCAAAGTGTCAATATTTTGTGTGGCCACCATTATTTTCCAGCACTGCCTTAACCCTCTTGAGCATGGAGTTCACCAGAGATTCACAGGTTGCCACTGGAGTCCTCTTCCACTCCTCCATGACGACATCATGGAGCTGGTGGCTGTTAGAGACCTTGTGCTCCCCTACCTTCCATTTGAGGATGCCCCACAGATGCTCAATAGGGTTTAGGACTGGAGACATGCTTGGCCAGTCCATAACCTTTACCCTCAGCTTCTTTAGCAAGGCAGTGGTCGTCTTGGAGGTGTGTTTGGGGTCGTTATCATATTGGAATATTGCCCTGCGGCCCAGTCTCCGAAGGGAGCGGATCATGCTCTTTCCTTAGTATGTCACAATACATGTTGGCATTCATGGTTCCTTTAATGAACTGTAGCTCCCCAGTGCCGGCAGCACTCATGCAGGCCCAGACCATGACACTCCCACCACCATGCTTGACTGTAGGAAAGACACACTTGATTTTGTACTCCTCACCTGGTTGCTGCCACACACACTTGACACCATCTGAACCAAATAAGTTTATCTTAGTCTTATTGGACCACAGGACATGGTTCCAGTAATCCATGTCCTTAGTCTGCTTGTCTTCAGCAAACTGTTTGCGGGCTTTCTTGTGCATCAGCTTTAGAAGAGGCTTCCTTCTGGGACGACAGCCATGCAGACCAATTTGATGCAGTGTGTGGCATATGGTCTGAGCACTGACAGGCTGACCCCCCCAACCCTCAACTTCTGCAGCAATGCTGGCAGCACATATATGTCTATTTCCCAAAGACAACCCCTGGATATGACGCTGAGCAGGTGCACTCAACTTCTTTTGGTTGACCATGGCAAGGCCTGTTCTGAGTGGAACCTGTCCTGAGAAACTGCTGTCTTGCCCACCGTGCTACAGCTTCAGGGTTTGGCAATCTTCTTATAGCCTAGGCCATCTTTATGTAGAGCAACAATTCTTTTTTTCAGATCCTCAGAGAGTTCTTTGCCATGAGGTGCCATGTTGAACTTCCAGTGACCAGTATGAGAGTATGTGGGAGCGATAACACCAAATTGAACACACCTGCTCCCCATTCACACCTGAGACCTTGTAACACTAACAAGTCACTTGACACTGGGGAGGGAAAATGGTTAATTGGGTCCAATTTGGACATTTCCACTTAGGGGTGTACTCACTTTTGTTGCCAACGATTTAGACATTAATGGCTGTGTGGTGAGTTATTTTGAGGGGACAGCAAATTTACACTGTTATACAGGCTGTACACTCACTACTTTACATTGTACCAAAGTGTCATTTCTTCAGTGTTGTCACATGAAAAGTTATAATAAAATATTTACAAAAATGTGAGGGTGTACTCACTTTTGTGAGATACTGTATATATATATATATATATATATATATATATATATATATATATATATATATATATATATATATATATATATATATATATATATTTATATATGATTGTATTTTTGGTACAGTAAATACACAGTATAACACTTTGTTAAATATGAATTTAGCTGGAATATGATTTTTCATGTTTTTAGCTACTTGACTGCAAAGGGCTCCAATGCACTTATATATATATATATATATATATATATATATATATATATATATATATATATATATATATATATATATATATATATATATATATATATATATAGTCTTTTGAGGAATATACATGTCCCAATAGGTGCTTTCTCACACTGACAATTATATCCCAATATCAGGGTGCTAGAATCAATCCAATATTCTAAGCAAAACACAGCACTCTCTGGATTTAAGTGAGACAAATCACACCTCTTTAATTCATAGTGACCTTTTCAGGCAAACAGTTCAGCCTCAAAATATCAGGAAATCCTCTTCTGAAGGAAAGATGTGTATAGCTAACTCCAGAGAAGCTTCAGCTTATATGGGCATTGTAATTGGGGTTGCAGCTATATCACTCTAAGGCACAGTGGGTTACGGGTCCACATCTGGTTGACCCCATCACCCTTAGGGTCAGATGTTAAAGCATTGTCACACTTGCACCATGTAATAAAGGAATCCACATCACAATAAAGATTTCAGTTGAAATGTTCTAAAGAGATTAAATCACATTAACACGTGCGTGATATTAAAGTATTTTACTTTTAACTTGTAATACGTGTGCTAACCCGCGTGCGTTAAAAGTTTACTTCTGGCTGTGTTTGCACACGAATGAAAGTGCTAAATAGCGCACCACTTGTAATCTAGCCCGCTGGTGGAATGTTAAAAGCAGCATCATCATCTGCAGGTATAGGGGCATATTTATTTACGAAGTAGCTTATCATGTCCGCCGCACATCGATAAATGGCAACAGCATATGCTGTCAGCATTTATCATTGCACCATCATTGCACCAGCATATCTTGGCCAGGGGGCGTCAATCAACCTGATCGTATTCGATCGGGTTGATTTCTGTCCGCGGCCTCAGAGCAGGTGGACAAGTTCTGGAGCAGCGGTCTTTAGACCGCTGTTTCATAACTTATGTTTCTGGAGCTTGATAAATATGCTCCATAATGTAAATTATCCCTTTACAAAGTATTGAATTGCAATAAATGTGTGAACCAAAACTGTAGCTCTACTGTTACAGTACAACAGTGAAATTAGCACATGAATAATAAACCTATTTGAGATAGGAATTAAAAATAGAGCCCAAAATTGTGCTTTTGCAAGCTCTATATTTGCGCTCCATTCAGTAATACCGGTGAACGCAAATGTGCACTGGTATTACAATTAAAGCGCAATGCGAAAGTTTCTATAGACTCCAATGGGAGCCTTGTTCTGAGGCAGATAGACACAGCACAGAACCTAGAGCAGCAAGGGAGGAAAGTCGTTCAGCGTTTGGCAGCATATTTAAATATGTATGTATATGAATATATACATATATATTTGTGTTTCTATGTGCATATATACATATTAACACATAAATATATTTGTATATAAGCATATACATAACTGTATATTTACAATTTAAACACAGTCCCCATCGTCCACTATGGGCTCGATTTATCAAGCCTTCTCCTGCCCTTCGACTGCAGGTTCTCACAAGAGAACCTGCAGTCGGTATTTATGAAGCAGCAGTCATCAGTCCGCTGCTTCCTAGGGGTCAATTTATTATAGTGTGAGCGGACATGATACGATGTAGCGTATCATGTCCGCTGAACATCGATAAATGCCGACAGCATACACTGTCGGCATTTATCATTCCACCAGCAGTTCTTGTAAACTGCTGATGCAATGCCACCCCCTGCAGATTCGCGGCCAATCGGCCACTAGCAGGGGGTGTCAATCAACCCGATCGTATTCGATCAGGTTGATTTCTGTCCGCCACCTCAAAGCAGGCGGACAGGTTATGGAGCATCAGACTTTAGATCGCTGCTTCATAACTTCTGTTTCCGTACGGAGCTTGATAAATTGACCCCATTGACTCTTCTCCACCTCTTAGGTGGAGAATTTTAATCTCCCCGGTCTCGTCTGACCTGGGAGATTGACAGCTCCTGCCCTCGCGTGATTGGAGCTTGTGGGCCCGTGTTTCTGGCGAGTCTTCAGACTCGCCAGAAACAGCAGTTATGAAGCAGCGGTCTAAAGACCGCTGCTCCATAACCCTGTTCGCCTGCTCTGAGCAAGTGTACAGGAATCGCTAGAAATCAACCCGATCAAGTATGATTGGGTTGATCCCTGCTGGTGGCCCATTGGTCGTGAGTCTGCAGGGGGCAGTGTTGCACCAGAAGCTCTTGTGAGCTGCTGGTGCAATGCTGAATACGGAGAGCGTATTGCTCTCTGCATTCAGCGAGGTCTTGCGGACCTGATCCGCACTGTCGGATCAGGTCCGCAAGACCTTTGATAAATAGGCCCCATAGTATGAAAGGTATTTCGCTGGGTACCCAGCTACTTAAGATTTTGGAACAAATAGAATGGTAAACCACTCTACAGAGGTGCGCTATAACAAACACAGTCCTTTTACTTGATAGCAATCAGATGTCCAGGGCTGCTCTCTTAAAGAACACAATATCAGACGAAAAAATCCTATAGCAGGAAAGAAGAGGCGCCAATAGGGTGATAACAAAACACAAATGGTGAGATCAACAAAAACAAAGTCGAAGTACTCACAAACGGAGCGGCACTTACGAGTGCCAAGATCAGCAGACCGGGACCTGTCAGTCGCCCGGTAGACCACACACGGCAGAGAACGCCAACCAGTCACATGAGTCCTCAGCCAATCCGGGAAGGACCGACGTCCACACCTTTCTCCAAAGGATCTGTTCACCAATCAGGAACACACCGCGGCTCACGCCCTCCTCCCGATGCTCCAACCAGCAGGATTGAACAGCAGGGGATAGGCAATTACGGCACAGGCGGTAAAGGTCCAAACAGGAACAAAATTTGGACGTTTAAAAGGCCAAATAATAGGAGAAAAGACTCCAAGGGGTGCATAAAAGGAAATTTATTAAAATATATAAAAATATATAAAAGAAACCAGCAACGCGTTTCTCGGCTGCACAGAGCCGTTTCATCAGGCTGTAATAAACTTGACACATACCCGCTGTATAAGTACCCCTCTTAGCCAATAGGATTACGTTTTTTCAAACCCTCCCCTCACTCACAAGATATAATAGAACGTCTAAACCATTATGGTATCATCATGATAGGTATTAACCCAATACTATAGTTAATCAGTATTTGTAATATATCAGAGTAACCACTCTTGTTTATATAATAGCAATAACACATATATCGAAATACACCAATTCGAACTAATTATTTTCTAGATTAGATGCAGTTAATTCAAAAAAGAACAATAGTAAACGTCACAATCATGTTGCCATATAAATGATACATGTAGTAGACATATACTAAGCCTTCACACACATATTTAAGCATTATTAGCAAGAACATATATAAACGATGTGAATATCTTTCTGCAACATATATTGTAGACCATGATTTCACCAGATGATAATTAAAAGATTCCTCTCTAGGGTATAAATCGTCAGTATTTTTAACCCCTATCTCATATCACTTTCAATTAGTGTGGTTAAAAATACATTACACTGTTTATCATATTATTTTCTTATTAAAATGCTGCCAAATCTACATTCATATTAAGGCCTACTGGATACAAAGTCTGGAGTTTATAAATCCAGAATGTCTCTCTTTGCCTCAATCGATTATAAAAATCAGATTTTGGAATATGTTCGATTGGGGTAATTTTGAAACAATCTAATTTGCCATTATGTTTCTGGTGACAGTGTCTCGGTACACTGTGCAATTTAAAATTATTTTTAATATTCCGATAGTGCTCTGACCATCTCACACTTAGGCGCCTACAAGTGCGCCCTATGTACTGACACCCACAAAAACATGATAGTAGGTATATGATATAGTTTGATGCACAGGTCATTTTACTCCCTATTTGATATGTTTTCTTAGTAACATTGGACTGAAAGACATTACAATTGTGTGTAATATGATCACACATTTTGCATCTTTTATTATTACATTTAAAACATCCCTTTCTTAATCTCATATTAAAACAGTTAGTCATTCTGTCCTTATGAATTTTTGAAGTTTTATCATTGCAAACATTTCTTTTATTCTTTACTACCTTGCTAGGTGCCAAAATATTTTTTAGGCTTGGAGCTTTTTTGAAAACTACAGTGGGTTTTGCTTCCATCACACCTCCAAGTATAGGGTCTTTCATAAGGATATTCCAGTGTTTCTGGATAATTTGTTTAATCCTATCATGATTACAATTATATTCTGTAATGAACATAGTTGATTTCTTTATATTTCCTTGAGTTTCTCCTCTATTTTTATTATTTTGAAAATATAATTCTCTGTCATCATTCTTAGCTCTTTCATAACCACTATCAATAATATATTGAGGATATTTTTTCTCCTTGAATCTCTCCTTTAAGATCTGTCCTTGTGTCTCATAATCAGATAGTTTACTGCAATTCCTACGTACACGTTTGAATTGCCCATATGGTACATTTCTTTTCCACGGGTGGTAATGATTGCTTGTAAAGTCGAGATAACTATTACAATCCACCCCTTTAAAGTGGGTGCTAGTAATAATCTTATTTTCTACAAAAGTAAGATTCAAATCGAGAAAAACTATTGAATTAGTATTGGTTACACTAGTGAATTTCAGTCCTCTATCATTCATATTTAGATGTTCCACAAATTTATCTGCTGATAATAAGTCACCCCTCCATACAAGAATCAGATCATCTATAAAACGGCCATAGAATACCAGGTTCGCCCCATACATGGAGTCATATATATATTTTTGTTCAAATGACCCCATGTAAAGATTGGCATAACTAGGGGCGAACCTGGTACCCATGGCCGTCCGTCTCACTTGGAGGTAATATTCGTCTTGAAACATAAAATAGTTATGGCGTAGAATATATGCAATTAAAGATAGAATAAACTCTTTTTGTAAAGTCGGTAAAAAAAATATCCCCTTCCAAATAACTCTCTATGGCTTGCAAACCCAGATCATGCGGAATATTAGAATATAATGCTTGGACATCACACGTGATCCAAATGAGATCACGCGTGATGACCACTTGATCAAGTTTCTGAATAAGGTCTGATGAATCTCGAATGTATGATTCCAAACCTATCACGTATTTCTGTAAGAAATAATCTACATAAGATGATGCATTATCCGTTAAACTCCCTATTCCTGATATGATGGGCCAACCAGGCGGACAAAAATAATTCTTATGCAATTTTGGGAGGTGGTAGTAGAAAGCTCGATTTGGTTCCTTTGGAATCAGATATTTTTTTTCTTTTTTTGTCAATATGCCTTCTTTAAACGCATATTCCACCAGATCACTCAAAATTGCCAAGAATTTAGTGGTTGGGTCAAAAGTTAATTTGGTGTAATAATTAGTGTCATTCAGGATCTTCCTGGCCTCTTTGAGATAGTCAGTTAGATCCTGTATAACGATCCCGCCACCTTTATCCGCCTGCCTAATGACAATCGACTGGTCATTTTTCAAAGTTTCTAGAGCACGTATTTCATTCCCAAATAGATTATGTTTATTAGAAATCTTCTTAGGAATCAAATCAAACTCATCACTTACCAATTGCCTAAAAATCTCTATAAGAGCATTATTATTCAGTTTAGGGGTAAAATTTGATTTGTTTCTAAACTCAGTATGTATAAAACTGTCACATAAATGATCCAGCAGAGTTTCTGGTTCATATACAGGGATAGATTCGTTTAAAAGTCTAGAGTCCATTCTATCTGTCAGAACTGGAAGTCTAGAGTCGTCCTTCAGTCTCTTCTCTGCAAAATACTTTTGTAAACTTAATTTTTGAGTAAACCGGTTAAGGTCGACAAAGAGAGCAAAGGTGTTATGTGTTTTAGTTGGGCTAAAGGACAAGCCCTTACCCAACACTCTAATTTCATTGTCTGTTAAAGTATGGGATGACAAATTGAAGATGCCACTACCTAGTTTCCGTAATCTTGCCTTTTTGAGGGCTGTACTTCTTCCTCTGGACCCTCGTTTGTGTGTGGTCTTTTTCCTTTGTAAGAGGGTGTTAGGGAGACCATGGGCTCTAGGTAGCTGGCAATCTTCTTTTGTTTCCATGTGGATTGTTTCGGGCGTGGCTCTAAAAAACGGTTAGAAGACTGGTTATTAATAGAATCATATACATCAAAAGGTCCGCTACCATAATCATTAGTTTCTATATTATTAAGAGCATTATATCTATTTGAAGTATTCAATTCGGTATGACTCTGGATTCTTTGGTTTCTATTTCCTGAAACATATTCTCGATCATTGCCACCTTGTGGTGACCTTGCAAAAGATTGATGACCATTAGAAGGGGTAGGAAATGGTTGTTGATTAAAATTGAATCTCTGAGAATTAAGTTGGTAATCTTGATGATATATGTCTCTAGGGTTATGATAATAATTATCCTGTTTCTCATTTCCCCTATTTCTGTTATTAGCATTGGAGTATTGTATCCCACTGTTGGTCCTGTTATAGTTGGAGGTGTGATGTTGTTCATATCTTGGATTATATTGTTGGCTATATTGATTTTGTCTATAGTCTCTATCATAAAAATTTGCTGTTTTCTTTTTATAATTGTTTTTATTTTTATTTTTATGGTGACTGACTACTGTCCATCTTTCTTCATACTGTTGATTAGATTGCGGTATCATTGGTGTCAGAGGATACTCTTTACCATGTTGTTCATTACTCTCTATCGGCTCAGATGGCGATTTCTTTTTATTATAAGTAAAAATTTCCCCTTTTAAATAATCTTCATTATCTCTAGCTAATTTTCGGTTTTTGTTTTCCATAAGTTCTTTTTGGAAAACGTCTGTTTTTTGTAATACCATACTATTAAGTTCTTCATACTGTTTTAAAGATTTAAATTTATCCAAACTTTGTTGTACTACATCTATTTCTTTAGATATTTTCTCAACTAGAGATTTACGATGTGTAATCAAAATTTTCATAAGGGTAAAAGAACACAGATTTAAAGCCTCTTCCCATTTTAAATTAAGGGATTGGTCATCTTTAAATGAACAGCTTTTAAACATTCTGAGGCCTCTAGGGACTTGGTTTACCTCTATATATTTCTGTAACATCTCTGCATCTAACCAGTGTCTGCATTCATCATTTATCAAGTGGATGATCTATTGCTTCCAGAGCGGAGCGGAGCCATCTTCTATCCAGCCGACGCGGAGCCATTCTCTTCAAACGACGTCCTAACGAAGAATGAAGGTTCCTTTAAATTATGTCATCCAAGATGGCGTCCCTTGAATTCCGATTGGCTGATAGGATTCTATCAGCCAATCGGAATTAAGGTAGGAAAAACCCTATTGGCTGATGCAATCATCCAATAGGATTGAGCTTGCATTCTATTGGCTGATTGCAACAGCCAATAGAATGCAAGCTCAATCCTATTGGCTGATCCAATCAGCCAATATGATTTTTCCTACCTTAATTCCGATTGGCTGATAGAATCCTATCAGCCAATCGGAATTCAAGGGACGCCATCTTGGCTGACGTCCCTTAAAGGAACCTTCTTTCTTCATTAGGACGTCGTTTGAAGAGGATGTCTCCATGTCGGCTGGATAGAAGATGGCTCCGCTCCGCTCCGGAAGGATGAAGATAGAAGATGCAGACTGGATGAAGCCTTCTACCATCTGGAGGACCGCTTCTGCCCCGATCGGATGAAGACTTCTGCCGTATGGAGGACCACTTGTGCCCGGCTGGGTGAAGATGGCTCAAGGTAGGGAGATCTTCAGGGGGTTAGAGTTAGGTTTTTTTAAGGGGGGATTGGGTGGGTTTTAGAGTAGAGGTGTGTGGGTGGTGGGTTTTAATGTTGGGGGGGTATTGTATTTTTCTTTTTCAGGTAAAAGAGCTGATTACTTTGAGGCAATGCCCCGCAAAAGGCCCTTTTAAGGGCTATTTGTAATTTAGTATAGGGTAGGGAAATTTTATTATTTTGGAGGGCTTTTTTATTTTATTAGGGGGATTAGATTAGGTGTAATTAGTTTAAAATTATTGTAATTCTTTTTTATTTTCTGTAATTTAGTGGGTTTTTTTTTTGTACTTTAGTTTATTGAATTTATTGTAATTAATTGTAGGTAGTTTAGGTAATTTATTTAATGATAGTGTAGTGTTAGGTGTAATTGTAACTTAGGTTAGGATTTATTTTACAGGTAATTTTGTACTTATTTTAGCTAGGTAGTTATTAAATAGTTATAACTATTTAATAACTATTGTACCTAGTTAAAATAAATACAAAGTTGCCTGTAAAATAAATATAAATCCTAAGATAGCTACAATGTAACTATTAGTTATATTGTAGCTATCTTATGGTTTATTTTATAGGTAAGTATTTAGTTTTAAATAGGAATAATTTATTTAATTATGTTAAATTAATTTCGTTTAATTTAAATTGTATTTAAATTTGGGGGGTTAGACTTAGGGTTAGACTTAGTTTTAGGGGTTAATAAATTTATTATAGTAGCGGCGACGTTGGGGGTAGCAGATTAGGGGTTAATAATTGTAGGTAGGTGGTGGCGACGTTGGGGGCGGCAGATTAGGGGTTTATAACTATAATATAGGTGTCAGCGATGTTGGGGGCAGTAGATTAGGGGTTCATAGGGATAATGTAGGTGGCGGCGGTGTCCGGAGCGGCAGATTAGGGGTTAATAATATAATGTAGGTGTCAGCGATAGCGGGGGCAGCAGATTAGGGGTTAATAAGTGTAAGAATAGGGGTGTTTAGACTCGGGGTTCATGTTAGGGTGTTAGGTGTAGACATATTTTTTATTTTCCCATAGGAAACAATGGGGCTGCGTTAGAAGCTGGACGCTGCTTTTTTGCAGGTGTTAGGTTTTTTCCAGCCAGCTCAGCCCCATTGTTTCCTATGGGGAAATTGTGCACGAGCACGTTTAGCCAGATTACCGCTACCGTAAGCAACGCTGGTATTGAGGTGAGATGTGGAGCTAAATTCTGCTCTACAATCACCTTTTTGCGGCTAACGACAGGTTTAAAAAAGCCTGTAATACCAACGTTGGCTTAAGGTAGCGTTAGAAAAAAAAAGCCTTGTTAGCCCCGCACCCCTGTTAACGCCAAACTTGTAATCTCGCCGTTAGTCTCTGTTTTCCTCCCTCTACAGCATGGGCTGATATCGAGATATGTATAAAAAATTCATTATGGGTGATGCTTCTGTCTCCTTATTATATGATATTGCTGGCTAAACAAAGTGCTCCTTTTATTGATAAAATAATTAACTGGGTTTGTTTTTTCTCGGATTTAGATCTAGACAAAATAAAACATAGCTTCCTAGCTCTTAATCGCTGTCTAGTTTCCATGAGCTTGAAGGAGTCTCACTTGAAAATTATTAATAATTATTATCTTTCTCCCTATAGATTAAACAAAATGTTTCCAGCCACAACTCCAGAATGTCCACGATGTAGAATGCCGCTAGTAAATCTATGCCATATGATTTGCTAAAAGTAGGATATTGGTTCTCTACTTTATACGATTTTCCGGTCATTTTTACCCTTGAAATTTTTTTTTTTTTAATATATCCAGAATAATAGTCCGAGTATATATTATAATATTGTTAATACTATTATTTTGATAGTCAGACATCTAATATTTAAGAATTGGAAAGCCCATTCTGCTCCTACTTTTTCTTCTGTTCTAAAAGAGATTCAGTCCCAAATTATTTTTGAATCCTTCCAACTACAAATAGTCTCGGAAAAGAGAATAAAATTATTTTTCAATAGCTGGCTCCCAATAATCAAGTCTTACCCGCTCGCAATTCAAAAGCGTATCCTGTTGCCATTTTTGAGTTCGGACTCTTTTGCAGAATTAGTGTTATTAGATTTTATCCCTCCAGATTGTATATCCTTATATAGGGAGGTATAGAGGTCATCTAATTGCTTTTGATTTAAGATAACATAGGGAATTCCACCATTCTTATATAATTTTAGTAGTATAATTTTTGGCCATTCGTTTGGAGGAGAAGGGAGGTTTCTTTTATCTTATTTTTTTTTTGTCTCTGTTATGTGTTTTTTGCGTAACTTTATTTAGATGCTAAACATCCCATTAGTGTTTTTTTCTCAATATTCTGCTTTTTGACTCATGTATACCTAAATATGGATATGGTTGATCTTTCATGAAATCTTGACTATATTAGTATTTTTTTCTGTATACAATACTACTCCTGTCTTTCAAATTTTATTTTTCTCTTTCTTGCTGTGATCTGTACTTTGGGACTATAAATAAAGATATATAAAAAGAAAATTAAACATAATTGTGTAACTTGTTCTCCTGAGAATCTGGCCTCTTGGAGAGGTCTGAGGACAGGTTAGAAAACCAGTGGTATAGAGCGATAGGTGGAGTCATTTAACCATGACAACAAGATGCAAGGAAAATAACAACAATGTGCTTTATTACACTGAAGCTGTGATTTATGTCATTAAGACACTGCCCTTATATTAAAGGGACATAAAACCCAAAATTTTTCTTTCATGGTTCAGACAGAACATGTCATTTTAAAAAAACTTTCCTTTTTTTTTTTCTATTATCAAATTTACTTCATATTCTCAGAAGGAGCAGCTAAGCACCTCTGGTGAGCCAATGATAAGAGGCATATATGCACAACCACCAATCAGCAGCTAGCTCACAGTAGTGTCTTGCTGTTCATGAGCATACATAGGTATGCTTTTCAGCAAAGGGTATCAAGAGAACAAGGCAAACTAAGTAATAAAAGTAATTTGGAAAGTTGTTTAAAACGGCATGCACTGTCCTGAAAAAAAAAATATGTTTAGGATTTCACGTCCCCTTTAAGCAGAAAAGCTTGGTAATTTAAAACTGGAGTTTGTCTGTGTAATGTCTAGAGCTGAGATTTGAGACTGTTTGGTGGAATCTTATGGAGTAAAAAATACCATATAAAAGGAAAATTACAGGAAAAGCAAACAAATAACGAATGTAAATTAATATGCTTAATCAAACTTTTTTTGTGAGAATTTCAAATGCAGATAGACTCAGATAAATGACTGTTGGACTTTCACTGCTGTAAACATTCTTTTTTTTAACTGCATCATAAATAATTAATTAGTAGGTTATTTTGCTGCCTCACAATTATGAACAAGTGGTTTGGCTGTCTCTATTTCCTACATGAACAGAATGAAGTAATTTTATGGAGACAGATCAAGGACTAATCCAGCCAAGTTAATGAATGAGGAATGTTGTGAAATTGTTCTCTGTGTGTTACTGACAAGAAAATTACAGGAGGTGTAAAAGGTGTCGTCAGAGCGGCTGATCAGAACCTCCTCTGACTTTGCCCTGTAATAGAAATACAAAGGAACTAAACTTGACCCATGAATGAGACATTTGTTCAGAATTCATTAAGAGGACAAAAGGAGAAACAAAACCTGCGCATAATCCCGGTTTTATTGGGCGTCTGCAAGGACAGAAATCAGTCACATTTTACAACCAAGACACAGTTATAAAGTAATACCTGTTCTCAATCTTATATGAAAAAGGTGGGGTAAGGAAAACTCAGATATATATCGAAAGGAACATAAAACGCAATATGAAAAAGACTTACAGTGTATTTCAGTTTTGAATAGAAGCATTTTTGCAAAATTGCATCAGCAAAAAGCTTTTAGTAAAACTTATGACTGTTTCAGTGACAGTTTATCACCTTAAAATAGAACACAATGTAAAATACAATACAAAAATACATTTAAAGTCTTTTTGAAGTGCATCATTACCAGCTTTGGCTTAGATTACAAGTGGAGCGCAAATGAAATCAGTAGTGCTCGGAGTATTCTTGCTCTCACATTGCATGATGAGTAAAAAGTTATCGCTTGAGCGAAAGCCTCAATCGCGGTAAAATCAGGAGGTCAGATATTGCTTCCATGATAATGACCTTTCCCCCTACACTTCTATGGGGCGCACTGAAAAAAAAATCTATTAGTTATCACTTGCACTTTAACCTGACACTGCTCTAGATCAACTGCGCTAAACCCGAGGGTGCTAGGAATACTTCACATTCCGATGTTCTTTGAATAGAAGAACATTTTATTTCTATTTTTAAATATATATATATAAATAAAATTATTTTTGTAATATATATATATACAGTATATCAAACGCAACACAGAACTCACAGCTTGTAATGTGAACATTGTTTAGCACGATCATGATATCAAAACATTCTCTGGAAATTCTGTTTTACTATGAACTTGTAGTGCCAGATTGCGTTAATCTTAGCAGGGTCCCACGATATTGATAGAGCTCCCTGTGCTGTCAATTGAGATCCACTTGTAATCTCAGCCTAATTGTTTAAACTATTTGGAATATTATTAAACACAAACAGCTTGAATAATATTTATTAATTTCACATTTACAGTAATTAGTGATACTAACAGAATAGAATGCGTCATCTGACCTACAAAGGAGATGGAGCCGTACATTCTCTGTATTTAAGGAACTGAACTATTATATTTATATATATGAATATCCCCAACAATATCACCACAGGAAAGAAATGGTTAACAATATATGCACTCTGAGCTGACTTTAATTAATCAAATGATATAATCGTCTTGAAATAGCATTAGCAAGAATATAATGTTCTCAGTCTGGCAGGAAGCTGCCTATTTAATTTGGAAATCCCACAGAAATTCACTAACAACCTGTAACAGAGAAAAAAAATCCCAGCGCTCACTGATTTACACAGAACAACTCTCAATTATTTAAGGAGCCGTCTAAAGAACCATAACTTTAAGTATGAATCAAGTGCCATGTCTGAAAAATGTGTCACATTGTGCTCGATCAATGGTAATTACCTCGCTGACACGAGTCCTGTTATCATTTTACAGAGCTGAAAACAGGATCTTAGGTAGCAGTAACACAAACTGCAACCTGATCAATACTGCCTGAAATATGGCTCTCACCGGCCTTCCCGGCTAGCAGCCTATTATACGCGCCTCTCTGGGCGCCTGTGTGTGTGGATACCCTGCAGTCAAACTGTGCTGCAATTGTTCAGCTGCTCTGTGGCCTGGACAGAGTGATATTCATCATTTTAAAGAGGGTCTCTGAAAAGCCAAACAGGTCGAAGGAAAACCAAAGTCATAGCTTTATACAGTGGGAAAAAAAAGACAAGAGCGTAGGCAAGAAGCACTAATAATTCAAATATTTTACGGGTGAGGCGAATCTGTCCTGTTTCTTTGTTATTCTATTGAGTTGAATCAGTAGAATTTAGACCACTACCCTGTAAGGTTTCTAGATGTCCAGCATTTAATCAGACAGTCCAGTATTTTAGCAAGCTGTCCAGTAAAATGTATAAAAAAATTCTAAACCTTAAAGGAACACTGAACCCAATTTTTTTCTTTTGTGATTCAGATAGAGCATGCAATTTAAAGCAACTTTCTAATTGACTCCTATTATCAAATTGTCCTCATTCTCTTGGTATCTTTATTTGAAATGCAAGAATGTAAGTTTAGATGCCGGCCCATTTTTGGTGAACAAAGTGGGTTGTTCTTGCTGATTGGTGGATACATTCACCCACCAATAAACAAGTGCTTTCCATGGGTCTGGACCAAAAAAATAGCTTAGATGAAGCAAGAGAACGAAGAAAAATTGATAATAGGTGTAAATTAGAAAGTTGCTTAAAATTGCATGCTCCATCTGAATCACAAACGAAAAAATGTGGGTTCAGTGTCCCTTTAAACTTCCAATATCTTTAAGTCCCCTGAGTGGCAGCTGCATTTTATATGTTGTCCAATCAGCGCTCTAGCCATACGGCACTCACACAATTTTTTTTTGTAGCTAGGGTACTAATTGGAGAACAGTTCAAACAGTTAGCTCTAAAAAAATATATATATTTTTGAAGTGGGAGGCCGGAGCGCCAAGTATTTGAATTTCTGAGCTACATTAAAAAGTAAGTTACAGAGTATCTTTATTATAACTGATTAATGAAACGCCATAAAATATCTCTAACATTCTGGGTCTGTTTATACAAAGGGGGAAATTTACCATCACTTTAAAGGGACAGTCTACACCTTAATCATCTTAAAGTCTTACCTTAGATTAAGATGAAAATCGCCTCCTGCACCACTTTCTATATCATGCAGCAGGAACGGTAAAACACTTATTTTAAATATAATAAAGTTTCTGGCCACTTTAAGTTAAAACTTAGTGGAGGATGGATGGCAACTCTAATATCTTGTGTTTAAGCACAGGTTTGTCAAAGCAAAGACACAGGGTCCTAATGTTGCCCTGCAGTGTTTTTGATTAAGCTCCCTATTGCTACGAAACTATCTAATTTATGTCCACTTTGTGCACCCAATGTTCATTACATATGTAAGTTTACAGCCACATGAAACGCCTTGATTATTCTGCAGTCTTGCAATACATTAACATAAAAGAGGGTCCATTTTATAACAATTTGTTTGCTGTAATTGTTTTCAATAGCCAAAGTACACCCATTCACCCACCACTTGCCTTATTTGGAGAAGCAAAGCTGGACTTGAAGTAGATATGACTAACCACTCTCATTTTGTTGGCAAAACTTGCATTGTTTTGCAGTATTTTATCTAATCCCCATGCTCAGACCAATTATGGACAGATACTGTATGTAACAGGGTTAGGCTAGTGATGTCTGCGGTGTGCATCTTCAATTATCAGCAATAGAAAAACACACAAATAATAAGAGAAGGGGCAAAAATGAAAATATATTGTGACATTTTTTACTATATATTATTAAACATTTTATATTACATTCTCATAAAGTTTCATGTTCACGTCTCCCTGTTTTTTTTCTGGGTTTTCAAATTCTAATCTATTATAATTCATTCACAAATCCCACAATATGCATTTATCTTACACTTTTCAGCTACTTTTAGAACATTATAACACCTCCTATACCTCACATGGGGATCGTGTTATTCATACAACATTTTTCTATTTTTCAGATTCCTTTTTTTTAAATAACAAATCAGACCTTTAAACTAGGAAACTTGTATGCAAATTAATAGATATGCTAATTAGAAAATGATATTAAATAATTGACTGCACACATTATAAATAGCTATTAATGGTTATTTGAAAGAACCTGCCTTCAACATATTAGGCACCTGCAGAGCTCCTGTCTTGCATATTGTTACAGTTGAAGAGCTCCTCCCCTGCTGTCCTCCCTCGGCTATTTTAGGGCAAATGTCCTGGTTTCTGAAGTGAAACCAATGACTGCCTATAAGCCGCTCATGGTTCGCTAGCCCCGCCCATGTCATGCACAATAGATATGTGGTAGGTTTTGGATACCTCAGAATGTGGAAGAATGTGGCTGCTTGTGCCATTTGGCTATTTTTGGAGCTGAATTTATGCTTGGGTAACTGCAACACACTAAAATCTGTGCCAATACAGATTCTACCCAGGGTCATGCTCATAGGAGTCTTAGCGCACTGCTAAACCACCTATAAGCGAGGCCCTGTGAAGAATGATTGGGAATAGCGCGGCACCCCAGCATGCAATAGGTAAATATTTTATCTTTTAAAGGTATTTTACAGTGAACAAATTTTGTTAGTATATATTCGTTTTCTTTAAAATGAGTTAGTGCATTCGTTCCTATTTTCATTTTGTGAAAGCAAAACAAATATCAGAGTTTTTGTTACGATTATGCATTTGTTTAGTAAACCCTAAACAGAATACTTAGGTAGGTAGGTAGCTGCTTGCACGTGTCTGGAGAGCTATATATTTTTGAGCACTAGACAGTAGCAGTGTTTGCACATTAAATAACATTATGAAAATAATTCTTACAGAGCTGCTGCCATAAACTGCTCCAGATACATAACACTGCTCTGCATACTGTTCAACAAAAGATACCAATAGAACAAAGTAAAATTGATAATAGTAAATTAGAAGGATTTGTTTATATAAATTTTATATGTAAATCATGAAAGAAACAATTTGGGTTTCATGTCCCTTTAAATATATTTACAAGATGCTTATTAAGGAAGTGGTTGTGAACGTGAATATTTTGTATTTAACCATATTTATAATTTTTATTTTATGGAATAATAAATTCCCAATTCTCAGCTTTTATCCAAAATCAACATGTAGCGGATAAAATCTCATTAAAGCTTTGTATTACAGTCTAGCTGCACTAATCCATATTAGCTGATGGCTCATTTTTCATTAGGGATCCAAAGAATTGTTTAGGACAAGCCTCAATATGCTAAGGCTGTTTAACCCTTTAATGACCAGAGCACTTTTCCATTTTCTGTCCGTTTGGGACCAAGGCTATTTTTACATTTCTGCTGTGTTTGTGTTTAGCTGTAATTTTTCTCTTACTCATTTACTGTACCCACACATATTATATACCGTTTTTCTCGCCATTAAATGGACTTTCTAAAGATACCATTATTTTCATCATGTCTTATAATTTACTATAAAATTTTTTATAAAATATGAGGAAAAAATGGAAAAAAATACACTTTTTCTAACTTTGACCCCCAAAATCTGTTACATATCTACTACCACCAAAAAACACCCATGCTAAAAAGTTTCTAAATTTTGTCCTGAGTTTAGAAATACCCAATGTTTACATCTTCTTTGCTTTTTTTGTAAGTTATAGGGCCATAAATACAAGTAGCACTTTGCTATTTCCAAACCATTATTTTTTCAAAACTAGCGCTAGTTACATTAGAACACTAATATCTTTAGGAATCTCTTAATATCCATTAACATGTAAATATTTTTTTTAGAAGACATCCCAAAGTATTGATCTAGGCCAATTTTGGTATATTTCATGCCACCATTTCACCGTCAAATGAGATCAAATACAAAAAATCGTTCACTTTTTCACAAATTTTTTCACAAACTTTTGGTTTCTCACTGAAATTATTTACAAACAGCTTGTGCAATTATGCCATAAATGGTTGTAAATTCTTCTCTGGGATCCCCTTTGTTCAGAAATAGCAGACATATATGACTTTGGCGTTGCTTTTTGGTAATTAGAATGCTGCTAAATGGCGCTGCGCATCACACGTGTATTATGGCTAGCAGTGAAGGGGTTAATTAGGTAGCTTGTAGGGAGCTTGCATGGTTAATTTTAGCTTTAGTGTAGTGTAGTAGACAACCCAAAGTATTGATCTAGGCCCATTTTGGTAATATTTCATGCCACCATTTCACCGTAAATGCGATTAAATAAAAAAAAAAACGTTAAATTTTTCACAATTTTAGGTTTCTCACTGAAATCATTTACAAACAGCTTGTGCAATTATGGCACAAATGGTTGTAAATGCTTCTCTGGGATCCCCTTTGTTCAGAAATAGCAGACATATATGGCTTTGGCATTGCTTTTTGTTAATTAGAAGGCCACTAAATGCTGATGCACATCACACGTGTATTATGGCTAGCAGTGAAGGGGTTAATTATGTAGCTTGTAGGGAGCTTGCAGGGTTAATTTTAGCTTTAGTGTAGAGCTCAGCCTCCCACCTGAAACATCAGACCCCCTGATCCCTCCCAAACAGCTCTCTTCCCTCCCCCACCCCACAATTGTCCCCGCCATCTTAAGTACTGGCAGAAACTCTGCCAGTACTAAAATAAAAGGTATATTTGGGGGTTTTTTTAGTTTTTTTTTTAGCATATTTACATATGCTGCTTTGTAGTATCCCCCTTAGCCCCCAACCTCACTGATCCCACACCAAACAGCTCTCTAACCCTCCCCCTCTGCCTTAGCGGGCGCCATCTTGGGTACTGGCAGCTGTCTGCCAGTACCCAGTTTAGTAAAAAAAGGAATATTTTTTTCTAAAAAAAACCCCTTTTCTGTAGTGTAGCTTTCCCCCACCAACCTCCCACAAGTTGCAGATCACTTAGAAACTGTATTGAACATTTTTGTTTTCTTATTATTTAGAGCTATTCTCAGATTTTTTTTCTGTAGTGTAGCGGTTCCCTCCCGCTCCCGCCCCGTGCACGCGCCCGCCGCCCCCCGTGCACGCGCACGCTCACATGCGCGCCCCCGTCGCTCCCGCCCCCGATCCCGCCCCCCTGCACATTACACCGCGCATCGATGGCCGCCCACCCGCCTCCCAAGTTCGCTCCCACCCACCAACGATACCGGCCATCGATGTCCGGTGCAGAGAGGGCCACAGAGTGGCTCTCTCTGCATCGGATGGCCATTTAAGGTTATTGCAGGATGCCTCCATATCGAGGCATCACTGCAATAACCGGAAAGCAGCTGGAAGCGATCAGGATCGCTTCCAGCTGCTTTCCACACCGAGGACGTGCAGGGTACGTCCTCAGGCGTTAACTGCCTTTTTTTTGAGGACGTACCCTGCACGTCCTCGGTCGTTAAGGGGTTAAAGGGACAGCCTAATACAATATATATATTATATCCTAGAAAATGCCATGATTTGCTCATGTTTTTTTTCCATTAGTATCCTTTTATGTGAGGACCATTCCAGTCAATCACACTCCCTTTATTAAGAGCATTTTATGGCTTTTTTGTGGTGTTTTCTTATTCAAATACATTCTAGAACACTTGAAAATTAAAAATCATTTTGCATTTCAATGTTTTAAAAATTTTAATTTTTTTTTTTATTGGAAGTTTTTACTGTACTAAGGTTTTGTGAGACCGGAGAAAGTTTGACAACCAAGATTTCCTGTCACCTGTCAAGGTAAACCCGCACATTTTCAGAATTAGAGCTTATTATAGCTCTGAAGAAAATGTTACCAATTGGCTAGTTTCCTACATTGTTGTTTTTAAATAATAACTTCACTACATTTGTTTATTTATTCGCATACATGTTTCACAGTGAATTTTAACACTGAGATTAGTACTTTGAATTATACTTGGGTATACAGTAAACTATAAACCAAGAGTCACTTTAAAATGTGTATTTTCATCATCATCTTCACAGATTAAGGGAATAGCTACAATATTATAAGTACATTTTTAAGGTTAACTGATTTTGTGGTTTGTTGCTGAACATTACATTTATTTAATCACTTATTTGTTTATTTTGTGACTTATTTGCAATTTATTTTACATGGGTTGATTAAATAACTGGCTAAAAACACCAGACTTATTCATATATAATAAGGTAAATTGATTACATTGGTTGTAAAACTGTATTACAAATATACATAGGAAAGGAAACATAGAACAGACTCCCCACACCAATAATACGGCACAAGTCTCATTATATAGGGCCACAATGTATTTTTATATTGTACCAACAGAAAAAGTATTGAATTCCACTAAATAAGAATGAACATAAAGCTAAAATGAAGACAAAATGTCCATCACCATTTTAAGTAGCTCAGAAAATTCTTAGATGTTTGTAGGCAGCCAACTATATAGATATATACAACAGGGAAAGGAAAATGATTCTCATTATCCAAAAATACTCAGGACTTCAGGAAGGGCTATGTATTTATGCTAATCAAAAATGTCCTGATGATTTCAAGTATATTACAGAATACTATAATGTGATGCATGAACTGTATGGAGAACATATCATAATTTCCAAGTGGGGGCAAAGCAATGCAATGCTGTATACATTTCACTAGGGAAACACAAGTCATAATAGGAGGTTAAATGTATAAAAAATGAATTGCTGGAAGCAAAACTACTGCTACAGTAGGTCATGTATGGAAATATTGCAATAGGGTACAAACCAAGCAGACAAATACCCCACTTAGGCTGGAATAATATAGAAGCAGCGATCAACGAGCAGTTAATCTTGTCATCTAGGCTGTGCATTTTAGTACAATTGTTTTAGCATTTGTGAAGTGAAAGTTGAAATGTCAGCTGACCCTGTGGGACCACTTTAATGTTTCAGTACTGTAGGTACTTTACCACTATTAACCCACTCAATGCTGACAAGATCAAGGTAAATATTATTTTACTTTAAAACACCAAAAAAACAAACATTCGCTGTCATATCTTGCTTGGTATAAAAGTGCCAATGTTCATGCACAAATAGTTATACTGTATACAATTAAGATGCACAAGATCATTAGTTTAAAATTTGATTCTAACACACTTAGAAGAGGGGGCACCATAACAAGGGTTTATTAATAAATCTTGTGTGTTCTCTTATCACCAAATAGGCCTAAAAGACCTAAATAATTAAAGGGATATTAAACAGTATGAGATTGTAATAAAAAAAGGCCTATTTATTATTAAACAAAATTGCAATATACTTTCATTATTTATTTTTGTTCCCTTTTCCTGTAATTTAACTCTTAAAGTTGTTGGTTTTCTACATTCCACTGAGTCTCTATAAAGTAATGGGTGCCCCCAATGTTTGAATTTAAGTTGCCCCTTATCTGTTTCCCCTGTCAAAGACAATCAGAGACAGGTATAAAACAAGCAATAAAAGAAGGGTTTCTACACATGAACAGGGAACTAGTTCAAACATGCAGTGCCCAGCAATTTATAGTAACTAGAGTAATTTGTAGAATTAAACCTTTCTCACTTATGTTTTCAATATTTAAACAACTAATATAATTGTAAAAATACAACTAAATTTTATTTTAAGGCTAATTTTTGCTTTAAATACATCATTATATCGCATTTATTTACTGTTTAACATCCCATTAACTGTATCTCTGAAGACTGTATCTTCTCTTACCCAATTACAATATAAGACTATATAACAATTCCTTAGAAGACAGAATATTTCTAACTGTTACTGTCACTCGCAAACCCAATTGAATATTGCACACAATACGCAGTATATGATGCACAGATTAGCAAAATGAAATGCAAGAACATTTATTAAAAAACAAAATCCTGATCTAGAAGTGAATCCCCCCTGATTCATTGGTAAATAGCCTGCCCGGTATTTAGCTGCTATTCTACATATTCATACAATACCATACAATTATCTTCTTATTTAATGATCACTGCAGTATAAGAGTCATTGACCATCTTGAGTAGGGATGACACGCACCGCAGTGAGCAAAGAGAACAGAAATATATCTCTCTTATTTCTTTGTCTCATTATCTGATGTATTCCCACTGATGTTTGCTTATAACAAAACTTAAATTGTCCATTAATGCCTGTTCATTTCACAAGTACAGTGGCAATAAATATAACAATTCATTTTATAACCTGAACCTGATTACTATCAGCTTCCTTAATATTTTTCACTCTCAGGATTATATTAATGATTGAGACAGACTAAAAAGGGATAATATACTCATGTTTTAATTATGTATATAGTATATACCAGTAATTAAAAACTGCATTACAAGAACACACGCATAGGTAATAAATATGTTTAAAGCATTTAAACCATCATTTTGTTTTGCAATCATGGATAGAAATGAGTTGCACTTGATCAAACAATCACTGCGTATAATTTAACAGTTAGGCTTTCTGATGTCTGATGTATGCGCACCTAATTCTTATAAGAATTGGAACATTTCAGTTTTCAGTTACAGGGAAATAGTGCAAATTAAATAATGAGCATAGAGCAACATTTTTACTACACCAAATTGTATATTGTATGTGGAATTCAAACTGTTGTATATCCCTGGAAAGCTAAGGAATGATATAAGTACAGTGATAGCCAAATGAATGAAACGAATACTATATAAATAAAATTTACAACATAAAACAGTGGTTTTATTGTTACACTGTCCACTAATTAAAAATGTAGTTAATTCAAATTGTAAAGTCCTTGGTCTCTACTGCATTAATAATGAGTGCACTCATTGTCTTTCAAAAACAAAAGCAGGAAGGCTAATAGCTTAAAGATTTATTGATATTACATTTACTTATACCTGTTCATTAGGCAAATGATAATAAATATTTTCACGTACTGAACCATATTCTATATATGTAGTGGGTCAGAGGTACCAATACAACATTTATGGGACTCCTAGAGAAGGAAAATAATATTTTGGAGAATCAAAGTTTGATTTCGCTTCCATTCTGTCTATAAATAAAAATGGGTTCTGACTGCTGTCTTAAAAGCATCACCCAGGCAAAACTAACATTATAATTACAAGTTGTTTAAAGGGACAGTATACTATAAAATAGTTTTTCCCTTAATGTGTTTCCAATTACTTTTTTTACCAGCTGCAGAGTATAAAATGTATGAGATTTGCTTTTTAAGGCTTATTTGTGTATATGAATTAGCTGATTTTGTGTTTTAAAGCCACAACCTAATAAAATGGGTTGAGCTTGAAGGTATAATCAGATCTCACTACTTTATCACATTGTGTACATATACATGTGTCTTTATCTTATATCTGTAGGTATAATCAGATCTCACTACTTTATCACATTGTGTACATATACATGCTTATATCTGTCCATAAACCAATCACCAATACTTGGAGAGAACAATGGAAAATTAACATTTTATCACAGTATCGCTTCTATACCCCACTTGTAGTGTAATTTATTCTACTGGCTGTGTTACCACAGCTTGGCCTTGAGGCCAAAAACTTTCAGGATGGGTGGGGATACCACAGGCTAAACAAACTATTTCAAATGCCAATATAAAGGTAATGGAAATAGTTGTAAACAATTTAATACACTCCAGCAGGTAAAGTGGATCATTGGGAACAAATTAAAGGCGAGAACATTTTTTGAGTAAACTGTCCCTTTAAGTCAGTACTTATAAGTTGTCATGTATCCCACTGTTTTATATTAATCCAGTCATCTACCTAATTAAATGTAAATAACTGCCAGATGCAGCATGCTATAACCTAAAATATGTCACAATCCAATGTAGCCTTTACCATAGGATCCTGCTTTACAGCTTTCAATACAAAAGTGGCTGCTGTCCACAGGTAAAGTGGTGCTGAAATAACTATAATGTCTTAGGGCTATATTACGAGTGGCACGCTAAGAGTTGCACATGATAAAATGTCTATCATGGGTGTTTGTGCACGTCAGAAGTAACGCGTATTACAAGTTGAAAGTAAATGTGTTTGCTCAAGGGCAATTCAATTTAAAGGGACGCTAAACCCAATTTTTTTTTAATGATTCAGGTAGAGAATACAATTTTAAACAACATTCCAATTTACGTCTATTATCTAATTTGCTAATTTTTTTTAGATATCCTTTGTTGAAGAAATAACAATGCACATGGGTGAGCCAATCACACAAGGCATATATATATGCAGCCACCAATCAGCAGCTAATGAGCCTATCTAGATATGCTTTTTAGCAAAGGATATCGAGAGAATGAAGCCAATTAGATAATATAAGTAAATTACGGCTAGATTACGAGTTTTGCGTTATGAGTAAAAAAGCAGCGTTAAGGCTCATCACGCTGCTTTTTCACTACCACTGCTATTACGAGTCTTGTAGGTACAGTTGTACTGCACACTTTTTTGGCCGTACCGCAAATTAACTTACTCAATTTGCGTAAAGTCTTTAATGGGACTTCAATAGCGCCGATATTACAAGCTTTTTGTGGAGGCCAAAAAGTGAGCGGTACAACCTATCCCGCAAGATTCGTAACGCATTTTAAAGTCAGTAGTTATGAATTTTACGCTACAAAGCTGTAGCATAAAACTCATAACTAAAGTGTTAAAAAGTACACTAACACCCATAAACTACCTATTAACCCCTAAACCGAGGCCCTCCCACATCACAAACACTAAAATAAAATTATTAACCCCTAATCTGCCGCTCTGGACATCGCCGCCAATAGAATAAACATATTAACCCCTAAACTGCCGCACTCCCGCCTCACAAACACTAGTTAAATATTATTAACCCCAAATCTGCTGTTCCTAACATCGCCACAACTTACGTTACAGTTATTAACCGCTAATCTTCCGCCCCCAATGTCGCCGCCACTATACTAAGGTTATTAACCCCTAAACCTAAGTCTAACCCTAACACTAACACCCCCTAACTTAAATATATTTAAAAGAAATCTATATAAAAATTCCTATCATTACCTAAATGATTCCTATTTAAAACTAAATACTTACCTATAAAATAAACCCTAAGCTAGCTACAATATAACTAATAGTTACATTGTAGCTAGCTTAGGGTTCATTTTTATTTTACAGGCAAGTTTGTATTTATTTTAACTAGGTAGAATAGTTACTAAATAGCTATTAACTCTTTACTAACTACCTAGCTAAAATAAATACAAATTTATCTGTAAAATAAAACCTAACCTGAGTTACACTAAAACCTAACCTTACACTACAATTAAATAAATTACCTAAATTAAATACAATTACCTAAATTACAACCCCCCCCCCACTAAATTACACAAAATAAAACACAAATTATCAGATATTTAAACTAATTACACCTAATCTAATAGCCCTATCAAAATAAAAAAGCCCCCCCCCCCCATAAAAAAAACCCTAGCCTAAACAAAATTACCAATAGCCCTTAAAGGGGCCTTTTGCAGGGCATTGCCCCAAAGAAATCAGCTCTTTTACCTGTAAAAAAATAAATACAAACAACCCCCCCCAACAGTAAAACCCACCAACCACACAACCAACCCCCCAAATAAAAAGCTAACTAAAAAAACCTAAGCTCCCCATTGCCATGAAAAGGGCATTTGGATGGGCATTTAGCTCTATTGCTGCCCAAACCCTAACCTAAAAATAAAACCCACCCAATAAACCCTTAAAAAAACCTAACACTAACCCCTGAAGATCCACTTACAGTTTTGAAGAGCCGACATCCATCCTCAATGAAGCCAGGAGAAGTCCTCAACGAAGCGGCAAGAAGTACTCAACGAAGCCGGGAGAAGTCCTCAACGAAGCAGCAAGATGTCCTCAATGAAGGCCTAAATGTCCTTTTAAGGGCATGCCCATCCAAATGCCCTTTTTAGGGCAATGTGGAGCTTAGGTTTTTTTAGTTAGCTTTTTATTTGGGGGGGTTGTTAGTGGGGTTTTTTTTTACAGGTAAAAGAGCTGATTTCTTTGGGGCAATGCCCCGCAAAAGGCCATTTTAAGGGCTATTGGTAGCTTAGTTTAGGCTAGTGTTTTTTTTATTTGGGGGGGGGGGCTTTTTTATTTTGATAGGGCTATTAGATTAGGTGTAATTAGTTTAAATATCTGATAACTTGTTTTTTAGTTTGTGTAATTTAGTGGGGTTTTTTTTGTAATTTAGGTAACTGTATTTAATTTAGGTAATTTATTTAATTTTAGTGTAAGGTTAGGTGTTAGTGTAACTCAGGTTAGGTTTTAGTTTACAGGTAAATTTGTATTTATTTTAGCTAGGTAGTTAGGAAATAGTTAATAACTATTTACTAACTATTCTACCTAGTTAAAATAAATACAAACTTGCCTGCAAAATAAAAATAAACCCTAAGCTAGATACAATGTAACTATTAGTTATATTGTAGCTAGTTTGGGGTTTATTTTACAGGTAAGTATTTAGTTTTAAATAGGAATTATTTAGGTAATGATAGGAATTTTTAATTAGATTTCTTTTAATTATATTTAAGTTAGGGGGTGTTAGGGTTAGGGTTAGACTTAGGTTTAGGGGTTAATAAATTTAGTTATAGTGGCAGCGATGTTAGGGGTGGCAGATTAAGGGTTAATAATATTTAACTAGTGTTTGCGATACGGAAGTGCAGCGGTTTAGGGGTTAATATGTTTATTATAGTGGTGGCAACATTGGGGGTGGCAGATTAGGGGTTAATAAGTGTAGGTAGGTTGCGGCGACATTGGGGGCGGGAGATTAAGGGTTAATAAATATAATGTAGGTGTCAGCGATGTCCGGAGCGGCAGATTAGGGGTTAATAAGTATAATGTAGGTGTCGGCGAATTCCGGAGCTGCAGATTAGGGGTTAATAAATATAATGTAGGTGTCGGCGATGTCGGGGGCGGCAGATTAGAGGTTAATAAGTGTAAGATTAGGAGTGTTTAGACTCGGGGTTCATGTTAGGGTGTTAGGTGTAAACATAACTTTTGTTTCCCCATAGGAATCAATGGGGCTGCGTTACGGAGCTTTACGCTGCTTTATTGCATGTTTTAGGTTTTTTTTCAGCCGGCTCTCCCCATTGATGTCTATGGGGAAATCGTGCATGAGCACGTAAAACCAGCTCACCAGAGCTTTCAGCAGCGCTGGTATTGGAGTGCGGTATGGAGCACAATATTGCTCTACGCTCATTTCTTGCCTGTTAACGCTGAGTTTATGAAAACCTGTAATACTAGCGCTGTAGGTAAGTGAGCGGTGACAATAGCGTGCAAGTTAGCACCGCACCCCTCATAACACAAAACTCGTAATCTAGCCGTTAGAAAGTTTTTTAAAATTGCATGCTCTTTCTAAATTATGAAAGAAAAAATGTGGGTTGTATGGCCTTTTAACATGTGTAGGGTTAGCGTGATTTCAGCGCTCTGGTTAAAGGGACAGTCTACACCAGAATTTTTATTGTTTTAAAAGATAGATAATCCCTTTATTACCCATTTCCCAGTTTGGCATAACCAACACAGTTATAATAATATACTTTTAACCTCTGTGATTATCTTGTATCTAAGCCTCTGCAAACTGCCCCTTTTTTCAGTTCTTTTGACAGACTTGCAGTCTAGCCAATCAGTGCCTGCTCCCAGATAACTTCACGTGCACGAGCACAGTGTTATCTATATGAAATATGTGAACTAACACCCTCTAGTGGTGAAAAACTGTTAAAATACAATCTGAAAGAGGTGGGCTTCAAGGTCTAAGAAATTAGCATATGAACCTCCTAGGTTAAGTTTTCAACTAAGAATACCAAGAGAACAAAACAAAATTGGTGATAAAAGTAAATTGGAAAATTGTTTAAAATTACATGCTCTATCTGAATCATGAAAGTTTATTTTGGCCTAGACTGTCCCTTTAACTGTTACGCTAGAATAAAAAGTTGCACAAAACACATAAAAAATACATTAAAAAGTACAGGAACACATAATAACACCATCTAATTTTTTTTTTTTTAAATTGCATAAAATTTTTATAAGGTTTTAAAGATATGAGGTCTCAGGTGTTAAAAAAAGGCAGGCAACGGACTTTAACATAGCTATACATACATATACATGTCTAAATATGTGTATGTATGTAAATGTTTTTGTGTATATATATATATATATATATATATATATATATATATATATATATATATATATATATATATATATATATATATATATGTGTGTGTATACATATGTATATATATGTGTTTATATGTACTTACAGACATATATACACATATATAGACATATATTTATTAGTGCATTTGAGCCCTTTGCAGTCAAGTAGCTAAAAACATGAAAATCATATTTATGCAATATTTATATTAAATAAAGTGTTCAACTGTGTTTGTACTGTAAATATTCTAAGAAATAGGTTCTAAGTAATAATAAATATAAATTCCTATATATATCTGTATATATTTGTACCTATATATAATCATCTGTATATATAGGTATCCTATAATATAAAAGGCCAAGTGTGTTTGTCCGAAGCTGTCATGTGCAGTAGAGACAGCACATGGACAAACACACCTGGCCTTACCTGACATGCTGTTTGCGGCGGGGGCAAAAGTGGGCGTGACCGGGCGGGAGCATGGGCGTGATCGGACATGGTTGGGGGCATGGTCGGCGCTAGAGAGAGGGGAGAGAAATAGAAAGCGAGGGGGAGAAACAAAAAGAGATAGGAAAGAGCTAAAGAGAGGGGGAAGAGCAGAAGAGAGGGGTGAGAGAGAGCAAAATAGAGGGGAAAGAGCAAAATAGAGGGAAGAGAGAGAGGGGAGAGAGAGAGAGCAAAAGAGAGGGGGGAGAGAGAAAATAAGAGGGGGAAAGACAGAGAGCAAAAGAGAGGGGAAGAGAGAGAGCAAAAGAGAGGGGGGAGAGAGCAAAAGAAGAGAGTGGGGGGAGAGTGGGGGGAAGAGAGAGCAAGAGAGAGGGGGGAAGAGAGAGCAATAGAGAGGGATGGAAAGAGAGCAAAATAGAGGGAAGAGAGAGCAAAAGAGAGGGGGGAGAGAGAGCAAAAGAGAGGGGGGAGAAAGAGCAATAGAGAGGTGGTTGAGAGAGCAATAGAGAGGGGGAGAGAGAGAGCAAAAGAGAGGGATGGAGAGAGAGAGCAAAAGAGAGGGGAGAGAGACAGAGCAAAAGAGAGGGGGGAGAGAGAGAGCAAAAGAGAGGGAGGAGAGAGAGCAAAAGAGAGGGATGGAGAGAAAGAGCAAAAGAGAGGGATGGAGAGAGAGAGCCAAAAAATGAGGAGAGAGACAGAGCAAAAGAGAGGGGGAGAGAGAGAGCGCAAAAGAGAGGGGGGGGAGAGAGAGAGTGCAAAATAGGGGGGAGAGAGAGCACAAAAGAGAGGGGGAGAGAGCACAAAAGAGAGGGGGAGAGAGCGCAAAAGAGAGGGGGAGAGAGAGAGCGCAAAAGAAAGGGGGAGAGAGAGTGCAAAAGAGAGTGGGAGAGAGAGAGCGCAAAAGAGATGGGGAGAGAGAGAGGGCAAAAGAGAGGGCGAGAGAGAGAGCACAAAAGAGAGGGGGAGAGAGAGAATGCAAAAGAGAGGGGGAGAGAGAGAGCGCAAAAGAGAGGGGGAGAGAGAGCACGCAAAAGAGGGGGGAGAGAGAGAGCGCAAAAGAGAGAGAGAGCGTAAAAGAGAGGGGGAGAGAGAGAGCAAAAGAGAGGGGGAGAGAGCGCAAAAGAGAGGGGGAGAGAGCGCAAAAGAGAGGGGGAGAGAGAGAGCGAGCAAGGGGTGGGACCGCTGTACTGCAAAAAATGGCCCGTGTAAACGGGCTTTAGGACTAATAGATATATATTTTACCAAAAAAATTCTCAGATATATTTAGAAGTATGTATTTATGAATAAATAGATCATATTATTCTATGTGAAGAACATTGGAATGTGAAATATTAATATTTCATGACGGTTATTGCACTTGAGAAAATGCATTGGGTTTGTGTGACTTTTTGGGAGTTAGGTTTTTCTCCACTCTGTTGAAGTCTATGGGGGATACATTAACGCGGTTGTGATATTCTAACTTAGGCTTTGTGCGTGCAGCAGGTTAGCGCACAAGCAAAAACCTTTTAGTTTCAACTTGTTATATGGGCGGTACCCAACACACACAAAAAGCTTATTAGTAACTGAGTTAGCGCATGAACATTAGCAATAAATAGCGCTCCATGCGTAATCTAGCCCTAAGATGGTCCATCTGTATGATGAGCACTGAGGATGGGCAAAGAAATTGAACAAGAGGAAAATGAAGAAAAGAGATATCTTACTTCTGCTGACAAGATATTGATTGATTAGTGTTTATGTAGAAATACTGACTGGTATTATAGTCAACCAACTGAGCTCAGCAGGCCAGAGATTGGGGATTTGGACAGCTTCCATCACCCATGCTGAGCAATTTATCAACTCTGCTCTCATCAAGAAAATGAAATGTCCCATTGCAGGGCTCATTGTCTGTAATGTACTCTTGTCTTATGTATATGTGTCTGTTCTGTGCATGTGCATGTGTGTGTATAAATATGTATGTGCAAGTATGTGCATGTAGACAGACAGAGGGATGGAACGATCTATCAATAATCTATCTATTCCTATCTACATTTAACTCTATCTATCCCCCTATTTTTCTATCTATCTGTCTGTCTATCTGTAAATATCTATCTATCTTGCTATCTATCAATCTATTTATCTATCTACAAATCAATCTATCTTTCAATCTTCTATCTTTTATTTATCAACTATCTATCTTCTGTCTCACTATCTATCTATCTATCTATCTATCTATCTATCTATCTATCTATCATCTATCGATCTTCTATCTATCTCTGTATCTATCATCTATATTTTATCTATTAACTATCTATCGATCTATCAATAATCTATCTATTTCTATCTACATTTAACTCTATCTATCCACCTATTTTTCTATCTGTCTGTCTATCTGTAAATATCTATCTATCTTGCTATCTATCAATCTATTTATCTATCTACAAATCAATCTATCTATCTTTCAATCTTCTATCTTTTATTTATCAACTATCTATCTTCTGTCTCACTATCTATCTATCTATCTATCTATCTATCTATCTATCTATCTATCTATCTATCTATCTATCTATCTATCTATCATCTATCGATCTTCTATCTATCTCAGTATCTATCATCTATATTTTATCTATTAACTATCTATCTATCGATCTATCAATCTATCTATAAATCTATCGATCTATCTATCGATCGTCTATCTCTCTCTCTATCTACATGTAAATATATCTATCTACCTCTCTATCTATCTGTCTGTCTATCTGTAAGTATCTATCTATCTTTCAATCTATCTATCATCTATCTATTTAGCCATCTATCTTTCTATACAGTATCTATCTATACAGTATCTATCTATTTTTCTATCTATCTAGTCATCTATCTATACAGTATCTATCTATAGGGTATCTATCTTATCTATCAGTGTGACTTTAAATCTGTATCTATCATCTATCTATCTATCTATCTATCAGTCTGTCTGTCTGTGTGCATGTGTGTGTATATGTGTATTTTTGTATGTGTGTACTTATAATTAAACCAATATGATGTACAGAATGCCATAATAACGACTAAATTAGTAAATCAGTGTTCTGATCACTTGTTATGGACAAAACCCGACGCACTTTCTAAACACACATTGTAGAAGATTCTTTTCTTGTATAATTCATTTTCTCCCTGTGCGGTGAAGCGGAGTGGTATTGCCTCTGCCTGATAGAACTCCATTTCACTGATTAGCTCCTTAACAAATATTTCATCTATCAGTGCCAAGGTTTAAGTACTTCCTAGTTGCGGGCAGCCATCTGTGTCTGTTGACTATGCAGCACGTCAATTTACATTTGAAGTGACAACGTTATCCTTGCTAATGTGTTTCCCCCTCCTCCCACTGTCTAGGTCTCACCTCCATCCCTCTTACACCTTCCGTGTCTTTTCTCCATTTTCCTCCTATTAAAGGTCGCAATGCTTTCTTCCAGGTTACAAGCTACTGGAAAAAAATAGAAAAGCTTTGTGACTGCACCGTACTCGTCCTCAATGTCATATAGTCCAATTTCCCCTCTTCTAAATTCATCTATTACTTGGCCTTCGCTAACTTTTGCTCTTTCGGATTTCAGATAAAATGCAATTTTCTCAAGTGAATAGCAAATGAAATCTGAACGCAAGCTCATTTTTATTTCACTGAGTTATTATATTACTTTACCTTATGTTCCCAATCTTAGTCTCACTTCCATTACCTTGATATACTGAAATATAATATCTGTTGAACAAAAAAGAATTGTTTTGTTTTTTAACATTTTAGCTACTGGTTAATGTGTTAAAGTCTCTGGTTAGTTGTGACTCATGCTAAATAGGGAATGATGGCTACAACACTAATAAACATCAATATCCTCTTATTTCAAAATGAGATTGCAATGAAAGATCTCTTGAAATCATATATATATATATATAATTCCAAAAGCATAAAAATCACCTTGAGTTATATACGTGATATAAGCACAACATCAGATTTTTCCATGCAGAAGGTATGCTGTAGTCCAAACTCATGAGAAACAATTAAAAAACTATTTAAAAAATAGGTTTTCATATTGATCGTGATTACCTTAAATGTAACACCCCCATAAAAACATATCTGAATGAGTCTTCCAACAGACTCCCATGGGAAGGAGATTATTTGTTAATATATGGTCTAATCTTTGTATCACAAACTATATGTGGGCATACAATTCATTATAATCTGTCTCAAATCTCTTCAGCTTCTCCAGTTTCTATGTTTCTTTATGCAGATAACTATCTAAAGCTCACTCATTTCTACATAGAAGAGCACAGGAAATTGTGGAACTAGAGAGCTATTTTAGTAAATTTAGCCCAGTGAATGTTATTTGCTGTTATCTGACTAACAAACTCAATGGGCCTATTAATGTCTATACATAATCCATTGAAGTATGTTCCTCTTGGGCCTCACCAACTCTATAGAATAAAAAAGGAGCTGGCTAAATTGTAGAGCTTGGAAATGCTGGACAATACTCTTACTGAATCTAACATAAGATTGAATTCAGTTGGAACTATGTTGGGCTCTCCCCTTGATCTGCTCTCTTCAATCTTGTTTTTTTACTTCATTCTAAGCAGTCTATATTCCATAAGAGTGCAGTGAATCTAAACCTTTATCCATATAATAGAATATCCAAGACAGAATGAAGAGTTTAGAGAGGTCATTCATGTCTTCATAAATCTAGGAGACTGTCTAATCACTTGGAACTGATGGATATAATTATTACTTTGCTAGGGTCCTGGATTAAAGGGAGACTCAAGTCAAAATTAATTTAAACTTTCATGATTTAGATAGAGCAACAATCTTAAACAACTTTCCAATTTACTTACATCAACAAAATATGCACAGTCTTTTTATATTTACACTTTTTGAGTCACCAGCTCCTACTGAGCATGTGCAAGAAGTCACAGAATATATGTACTGTATATGCATTTGTGATTGGCAGCTGGCTGTCACATGAGACAGGAGGAGTGGAAATAAACATAACTTTGAATTTTGTCATTTGAAGTTCAGACTACGTGCTAATGCAATGGCATCTATTTATCAAAGCGTCGACTTTCTTGCATTCAACGGCACCAATATGCTCGCCTAAGATTGCCTAACATCGCTGCCGCTGTCCTGAATACTTTCGATGAGCAGCTGATTGTTGTTAACTAGCAGTCATCGATCTCGCTGCTCTTCGGCTTTTTTACAGCTTTCTTGGTACCCTGTCACTAAACACCCACACTATACTATACTGTTTACACTCTATACCGCCGATCCCGGAGCCCACCGCAACTCTAATAAAGTGTTTAACCCCTAAACCGCCGCTCCCGGACCCCGCCGCAACTCTAATAAATGTATTAACCCCTAAACCGCCGCTCCCGGACCCCGCCACAACTAAATACAATTATTAACCCCTAAACCGCTGCTCCCGGACCCCGCCGCAACTAAATACAATTATTTACCCCAATTATTAACCCCTAAACCGCCGCTCCCGGAGCCCACCACCACCTACATTATACTTATTAACCCCTAATCTGCTGCCCCCTACACCGCCGCCACCTACATTATATTTATTAACCCCAAATCTGCCCCCTCTACACCGCCACCACCTACCTACATTTATTAAACCCTAACCTGCTCCCCCCACACCGCCGCCACCTACCTACATTTATTAACCCCTAATCTGCCCCCCCTACACTGCCGCCACCTACCTACATTTATTAACCTCTAATCTGCCCCCCCTACACCGCCGCCACCTACCTACATTTATTAACTGATGTAGAAAGGAATGTCAGGAGACGCAGGTAAAGTCAATTCAATCTTGGCATTTTATTCAGGTAAAACAAGTCACAGATAGAAAAGCAGCCCTTCAGTGTTACAAGCTTACGCGTTTCGGCTACATGCCGTAATCATAGCTCATGAGCTATGATTACGGCATGTAGCCGAAACGCGTAAGCTTGTAACACTGAAGGGCTGCATTTCTATCTGTGACTTGTTTTACCTGAATAAAATGCCAAGATTGAATTGACTTTACCTGTGACTCCTGACATTCCATTCTACATTTGCTGCATTAAGCCGCGGTTGGAGTTGGCAGGTTATTTCCCACAAATGCTCATGTTCCAGTTTGGATTTGCAAGCAAGAGGACCAGCGATTGAATACAAAGAATCGGGGACTCCTTACCCCCCACAAGTCGGCATCCGTCTGGTGACGTCACGCCTGTGAGCCGGGTGCATCAGAGTGCGGCGCCTATTGAAGCAGCTTGGTCGAGCGTGGATGCTCCGAGCGAGAAATACAGATTGGCGGCAGCACAGAGAATTCTCACCTAACACAGGTCAGCACACCAAGATTGAGCGGCCGTGAAGAGGGGGGTAAGTTAAATACGCTTGACTTTCTCTATACAGAGTAATCCTCATCGGATAGCCACACCGGGGTTTGTTTGCTCCTGTCCACCATTGGGGAGCAAACAGTTGATGTACATTTATTAACCCCTAATCTGCCGTCCCCAATGTCACCAACACTATATTAAATTTATTAACCCATAAACCTAAGTCTAACCCTAACCCTAACACCCCCTAACTTAAATATAATTTAAATAAATCTAAATAAATATTCCTATTATTAACTACATGATTCCTATTTAAAACTAAATACTTACCTATAAAATAAACCCTAAGCTAGCTACACTATAACTAATAGTTACATTGTAGCTATCTTAGGGTTTATATTTATTTTACAGGCAACTTTGTATTTATTTTAACTAGGTACAATAGTTATTAAATAGTTATTAACTATTTAATAACTTCCTAGTTAAAATAAAGACAAATATACCTGTAAAATAAAACCTAACCTACGTTACAATTACACCTAACACTACACTATAATTAAATTAATTCCCTATACTAAATACAATTAAATGCAATTAAAAAAATATCTAAAGTACAAAAAACAAACAAACACTAAATTACAGAAAATAATAAAATAATTACAAAATTTTTAAACTAATTACACCTAATATAATCCCCCTAACAAAATAAAAAAGCCCCCCCAAAATAAAAAAAGCCCTACCCTACACTAAATTACAAATAGCCCTTAAAAGGGCCTTTTGCAGGGCATTGCCCCAAAGTAATCAGCTCTTTTACCTGTAAAAAAAAATTACAACCCCCCCCAACATTAAAACCCACCACCCACATAACAACCCTACTCTAAAACCCACCCAATCCCCCCTTAAAAAAACCTAACACTGACCCCTTGGAGATCATCCTACCTTGAGACGTCTTCACCCAAATGGGCCGAAGTCCTCCACGAAGCCGGCAGAAGTGGTCCTCCAGACGGGCAGAAGTGGTCCTCCTGTAATGTTTTAGTATGAACTAGTACCCTTGTTTATGCAGGACCACTCAGTCTCACACCTTACCTCGGGTTCACTAAGATCTAACTTGTGTGAACCCTGTTATGCTCATAGATCTGAGGGTCACTACTGTAGGATACAGAGTGAAGATGGTATACCAAAAGGAGTTGGATATGAGCTAAACAGTAATATAGTATGGTAATGTAGGATAACTCAGAATCCAAAGTTTAGGGAGAAGCTTATTCACATCCAAATTAGTTGTAGACTCGCATCACACACATATAAAATATTTACATAACTTGCACAGGCACACACACACACTTTAGATAGAGTTGTGCAGGGTAGCTTCGTTGGTTATTTACAACCAGATAAGAGATATGCAGTTTGAGAGTAGTTGTTGGGTTAAAGTCAGTTTAAGCACATAAAGTTCATCAGAGGTTAATGCAAATGGAGCAGTGCTATTTAGGCAAATGATAGATACGGCAAAAGACACTGTGCAAGTCAATATAGTGAATCACAAGCGGAATAGTTCATGTAACAGCAAGTGCATGAGATAAACTGGTTAATAGCTTAGTATGGCAGGTAAACTTGATTACTTGATTATTTGAGGCAAGCAGTAGCAAATGACATGAAAGGCAAGATATCCTTATTTGTAAATTGGTAATACAGACCGGTAATCCTGATGATAATACATACAAACCGACTTCCCAAATAGTATCCTCAGAGTGAAGCAGAAGCGGAGTTACCGGAGAAGAAATGCACACAGCGTGTGCCGAGATTCAGTGATAGTGTGTGGCGGCTGCGGTTTCACCTAGTGACGTCACACGCCAACGGACCAGCATGCGAGTAAGCAGGAAGCAAGCAGCGAGAGAGACAGGAACAAAGTTGTGGAGCTGCAAAACCACAAGACTTGAGTAACAGGAACTAGCATCAGTAGCAGGAAATCCCAACTTAGACAGGAGGGAATAGCTGGGTGCGAAGTGTTCAGGAACAGTGGGTGACTGAACAAATTACCAAGCAACGTTCAACAGTAGGTGGAGCCTTAAATAGCAGTATGATAATAAGTAGTTAAAGGTACAGAATGGTAAAATCCTGACAGAACTCCCCCCTCAAGGAGCCGCTCCGCGGATCAAGGACCAGGACGTTCAGGATTTCTCCGGTGGTACAAAGAGAGGAGTTGGGGGGCAGAGAAGTTTGAGGATGGCTCCCACGAATCCTCCTCAGGAGCATAACCCTTCCATCTTACCAAATACTGTAGTTGATCATGAAGGTATCTGGAGTCCAAGATAGATTCGATTTCATATTCAACATCATCACTGACTTGAGGAACAACAGAAGAACTCTGTAAGTTACCCCTGACCAAGGAGTAGGGTTTTAACAAGGACACATGGAACGTTGGATGTATCTTCAGAGTAGATGGTAATTGTAGAGTCACGGCATTAGGATTGATTACTTTAATAATCTCATACGGACCTAAATACAATGCACCTAATTTTTTACTAGGAATCTTTAAACGTAGGTTTTTTGTACTAAGCCAGACCTTGTCGCCAACAGCATAATCCGGAGGTTTAGATCTGCGTAAATCATAATGATGCTTCTGGGTAGTTTGTGCCACTTCTAATACTGTTTTTAAAGAAGCAAAACCATTAGCAATGGAATTGACTGTATCATTTACCATTGGAAGTGTAGAATCAGACGTACAGGTAGGATGATACGATGGATGAAACCCATAGTTGATGAAAAATGGTGTGGTTTTCATTGAGGAGTGTAGTGAGTTGTTATGAGCAAATTCGGCAGTGGCCAACAGTGAATGCCAATTATCTTGTTCTAAAGTACAATAGCAGCGGAGATATTGCTCAAGTGACTGATTAGTTCTTTCCGTTTGCCCATTTGTCTGGGGATGATAAGCTGAGCTAAGTCTTCTACAGATGTTGAGGGTACGACATAGCTGGGTCCAGAACCTGGATGTGAATTGTGACCCCCTATCCGTAGTGACAGATTTAGGCAATCCATGAAGTTTCACTATGTTGTTTAAGAATAGAGAGCCAGTTTCTGAAGCTGTTGGAAGACCCCTGTGGGGGATGAAATGAGCCATTTTAGAAAACAAATCAACCACCACTAATATGGTGTTGAAATTTGATGAAGATGGTAAGTCCACTATGTAATCCATGGCGATGTCTGTCCAAGGTCTGTCTGGGATTGGAAGCGAAAGAAGGTAACCATAAGGGCGGTTATGTGGGTGTTTTTTAGTGGTACATGTGGGACAACTTTGTACATATCGAGTGACTGTGTCATTCATTTTGGGCCACCAATAATCTCTCTTTAATAAATGCAATGTTTTATGAACTCCAGGATGACCTGCTAATAGTGAGTCATGAGCATAACCAACAATCTCATCCCTAAGAGCTTCAGGTATATAAAGTAGATTGTCATGGTAGTACAAACCGTCCTGATGTTTGTTTAATCCAAGTTGCTGCAAAGATGAGTCCTGAGAGAGATGCTGTTTTAGGGTGGTTTTAAAGCTGGTAGTTAAACAGATTATTCTGTCTGGAGGTATGATAGATTCAGGTGTTTCTATATGTGAAGGTTTCGGATCCTTCCGAGAAAGAGAGTCTGCCTTGAGATTTTTGGAGCCGGGCCTATAAGTTATGATATAATCAAATCGTGAAAAGAAAAGACTCCACCTGACTTGACGTGA